>NC_090650.1:9609861-9727361 GCF_040937935.1 Hyperolius riggenbachi
GCGCTGTGATGCCTTTATGTAGGCATGCAGGGACTGTGGCTCTTCTATGGGGGAATGCTGGGAGTTGTTGTGCCTTAAAGAGAATCTGTACTCTAATATTCTTACACTAAAAAGCATACCATTCTATTCCTTATTTTCTCCTGGGCCCCTCTGTGCTGTTTCTGCCACTCTCTGCTGCAATCCTGGCGTGTAATTAACAGTTTTAGGCAGTGTTTACAAACAAACTAACCAGCTTCTAATAGGCTCAGCTAAGCATAGTGTGTGAGTCATTCAGAGTATGCAGGGGGCCTGCAGAGGGTGTGTATCGCTTCTACCAATCACAAGCAGCCCTGCACATTCCACACATTCAAGCCTTAGCCCGACAGACATGACAGAGGAAATGAGATAAGATTTATTACAGAGACAGTGCAATTAGGAAAGGCTGCAGTAAGCCAGAGCACATTAGAACAGGCATAGGAACTTATAGGATAGAAGAACTAAGGCTGAAAAATTTGTTACAGAGTCTCTTTAATGGGAGAGGAGACCCATGGGAGCATGGGAGGGGGTCCACTAGAAGGTCAGGGAATGCTATGGGGGAACTGCCAGACAACCTAGTGGCAGGCCAGCCCGCCCAGCAGAAAGCCAGACCAGCCAGCACACAAGCCAGGTAAGTCTGGGCTGGTGCACACCAGAACGGTTCTGGAGCGTTTTTTAAAATGCTTGCAGGGGGAAAACTGCTTGGCTAATGAAAGTGAATGGGCTGGTGCACACCAGAGCAGTTTGTTTTTTCCACAAACGCAAACTCGGGGGCTGCAGCATTTTTTAGATTTCTGAGATGTTTCTGCCTCAATGTTAAAGTATAGGAAAGTGGAAAACCGCTCTGAAAAACGCTAGATCAGAGCGGTTTTCCAGGCGTTTTTGTTACAGAAGCTGATCAGTAACAGCTTTACTGTAACAATATGTGTAATCTGCTACACAAAAACGCTCCAAAAAAACGCTAGGCATGTTTAGAAAACGTCTCTACATGCCTAGAATCGCTCTGAAATCTGCTGCAAAAACCTCTAGCGTTTTGCGGATCTGCTGGAGGTTTTTGGTGTGCACTGGGCCTCTGTCTAGTTATGTTTAAGTGGCACTGCTTATTTATTTGATATGCTGCATTTTTGCTTTTTTTAATTAATGAAGAGGGGGGCTTCATCCAACATTTTGCTGGGCAGGCCTACCGTACTTAGACCGCTGTTAATTTTATGTAAGTTTGGCTCCACTCATGACCACACCCACATTATGGTGCGTGGTCACACCCATTTTCCATCTAGAGTACCCAAAAGTGCAGTGGATCCTAGTAATGCCCCTGCTTGCTATAAACTGACTGATGTGCAACTTCTATCTGATCCTACGACCCACAACAGTATAACTGGAGGCCGGTGCCTTATACACCTTGGACTTGATTCACTAAACCGCGTTAACTCATATCACGGCCACACTAGCTTTTTGTGGACAAGGGCTCTGGGGGAGAAGGGGAGGCTTGTCCACCCCTTCCCCCCAGAGCTCCCCCATACCATGGATCATGCGGGCTGGTATAGCTCAGGGTGCGAAGCCCCAGTCGGCCGGGGCTCCGCATTCTGGCTATCCCAGCCTACATGGGGGACAAGGGGTTACAGAGGCTCGGGAGGGGGGACCCCACGTCATTTTTTTTTCAGATTTCCCACACTCAGAACATTCCCCAAAATAAACATTTTTTTTTTTTTTTTAAATATTGTTTCCCACTATCTTTTTAACATATGCTGCAAATTTGGTGTTGCTAGGATGTAAGGGGCCTTTGCTATTAACTGCTGGGAAATATTTCCCACGATCTGTCATTGAACGGCATTTAAATGTATCATTTTTTTCTTTGAACTTTTAAAATCGATTTTCTCAAAAAGTATAAGGTCTTGTTGAAAAAAAAAAATTCCACTGGCTCCCACTTTTCGGAACCAAATGAATGCAACCGAATCGAATTCGAGTCCATTCGAATCGGGCGAATCCAAATTTAACCCATACCCGAATTTGAATGTACTCGAATCGAATTTGGGTACAATCGAGCATGCCTGGTGCCCCCCCCCCCCCCCCCCCACACACAGTTAAGTAACAACACAATATAGACTCTGTACATCTCTGCGGTGTTACATAAATACAAAGATTTCGGCGCTACATAAATACTAAAAATAATAGTTCATAAGCTGTTGATGATTTGAGGGTATGTGTCTGGACATTGGAGGGTGTAGAGGGTGTTTAAGGCGGTAGTGTTGAATTCTACGGTATTTATTAGTGGAATTTACACATTTTTCTCTTTGGAGTCTTCGTACACTCAAACACTTCCTACAAAGGAAGAACAAAGAAAGTAGCCTCTTCTCTGATTTATTAATGTCATCTCATGTGTGCCGGCAAAATTTGCCAGCACTGATTAGGGCAGGTATTAAACGATAATTGGACATTTAGTGCTCATCAAACAGAAACTGACAGATGGGCCTCTAATTAAATTAGAGTTTTGACATCATTCACAATGCTTTATGAATTTCCTGTAGTGACCTTCATGCATCTCTTCATTTTTGGAAAGGAAAGGGAAGAGAATTCGGAGCATCTCCTTGGGGTGGCATAAAAAAGGACGTACGGGTGCCCTCTGTATATACAGAGACTGAGAGCAACTCAACCGCAGATAAGAAATAATGTGTAGGAGGGCGGGACAAGCCAAAACTCGAAGCTTGATGTGCTGGGAGAGAAATGGACAATAAGCTTCATGTACTCTCAGTACCACTCTGAAGGCTGAAACTGAGGAAGAATTCAAGAGCCTTGTCATGAATGTCAAACAAGAAAGTGCCAAAGCTGGTCTACTGCCACTTCAGGAGCGACACAGAAAACCCCCTTCAGGAACAGAGCAGTTTTTATAGTTTTGAGATGCTTTTGTTTGAGTTGAAATATCTCAGACAGTTTTTAGTATATCCAAAACAATGAATTGAAATATATGTATATATTTTTTTTGGAGGGGGGCTTCTGAACAAATAGGGATTTTATTCTATACCACCTAATCTAATCTAATCTTCACTGTTAGAGGATCGCCACACTGACAGGCAGAGAGAGACAGATTGGCTCACAATGATCACGAAAGCTCCTGTTCTGTACACATTAACTCAAGCTGTCTAATTGCAGAGATACTGGCAGCGGGTGCACACAATCGCGGACGCTTGTGTCCCAAGCGGTAAGATCTACGTCCTGTCAGAGTAGCAGCTCCACCTGCAGAAAGTAGATTTGCACTGCTTCCTTCCAGAAATGGTTAACATCAAGAAATCTAAAGTCATGCCATCTGCTCCAATGAACCATCTGCAAATAGATAGAGAAACATAGAATTTGTAACAGATTTCATCTTCCCGGGATTGAAGATTTCTGAAGATGGTGACTGCAGCCATGATGAGATTAAAAGACACTTGTTGCTTTTGAGGAAAGCTATGGCAAATTTGGACAAGAAAGTAAAGCATAGAGATGTCACTTTACCAACAAAAGATCAGGATAGTTGTAGCTATGAATGATCTTCCCAGTAGTAACATATGGCTGTTGCTGTGAAAGTTGGACAATAAGGTAATGTGTAGAAAATTGATGCTTTGAATTGTTGGTGTGGAGAAAGCTAATGAGAGTTCCCAGGACTGCCAGAAGATCTAACCAGTGAATGCTTAACTACTTTCACCTCCTGGACATAGAAGCTACGTCCAGAAGGTCATGTGCGCTCCCACGCGCTCCCGTGGCCGATCACGCATGGTCCCGACCCGCGGTTCGTTAGCCAGGGAATCGGTGAATCGGGCCATGGTGCCCGATCACTGGTTCCTTTCCCGCGCAGAAAAAGCGGCAGCTTCTCTCGGAAGCTTCGCTTTTTCTGCTTCCTACGTCCCTCTAAGCGTACATGTTACGCTTAGAGTGATGTCATTGTAAACAAATGGCTGCCATCTTGTGGCCAAAAAGTAAAACTACATATAAATGTAAAAAAAAAAAATAATACACATATATTTACAAAAAAAAAAAAAAACATATTATTTCCATCCCACCCTCCCAAAAATACCCACATAACATGTTTAATAACAAAAAAAAACATTACAATAAAAAAAACAGATAAATATTTACATAAGGGTCTAAACTTTATAAATATCTATGTAAAGATGAAATATTTCTATTTTTTTTTTTATTATAAGCTTGTAAATAGTGATGGATGCAAAACGGAAAAAATGCACTTTTATTCCAAATAAAATATTGTCGCCATACATTGTGATAGGGACATAATTTAAATGGTGTAATAACCTGGACAAATGGACAAATATAATACATGGGTTTTAATTATAGAGACATGTATTATTTTAAAACTATAATGGCTGAAACCTGAGAAATAATGATTTTTTTCAGTTTTTTTCTTATTCTTCCTGTTAAAATGCATTTACAGTAAAGTGGCTCTTAGCAAAATGTACCCCCCAAAGAAAGCCTAATTGGTGGCGGAAAAAAAGAGATATAGATCAGTTCATTGTGATAAGTAGTGATAAAGTTATAGTGAGTTCAAAGAGTTCAGATAGTTGACAGCTGAGGGTAAGGAACTATTCCTGTGCCTTGATGTCTTGGTGTAGATGGACTGTAACCTTCAGCCTGAAGGGAGGGAGTCGACTGAAGAAGTCGTAGCCTGGGTGTAAGGGGTCGTTGGCGATGCTCAATGTTTTGGAGCACAACCTAGAGTGGTACCATGGTGGGAAGAGGTTTCCTGATGATCCTCTCTGCTGATCTGATGACCCTTTGTAGCTTGTGTCTGTCGCTGGCGGAGGAGCCGGCATACCAGACCAGGAAGTAGGAACAGAGGACAGATTCAGTTGTGGCAGAGTAGAAACTTATCAGGAGATTCTGGGACATACCAAACCATACCATCTTCAGTTGGTGGGGGAAGAATAGCCTCTGCTGGGCTTTCCTCTGTATCGAGGCGGTGTTGGCCTTCCAAGTCAGGTAGGTCATTGGAGATGGTAGTACCCAGGCCAGGAGGTGTACACAGGAAACATTTTCAACCTCCATGCTGCCGATGCTTATTGGAGGTGGGGTGGGGGCAAACTTCCTAAAGTCAAGAATCAACTTGACAGTTTTTGCAGTGTTGAGGCCCAGCCCATTCCCCATACAACAATGGCAAATTCTACCAACCTGGCAGTGATACTCCTGCTCATTATTTTTCGTGATGAGGCCGTCTATGGTGGTGTCATCAGCAAACTTGATTACTTTGACAGAGTTTGCCATGGATCTGCAGTTGTTTGTATATATACAATCCTCCCCCCTTCAAAATTGTACTATGGTGATTGTTACATTAATGCATCCCGACACTAGAGGGTGCAAAATAAAAAATGAGGATCCTATTCACTCACCGTAATGTTGTTGGTTTTTTCTGTATTCACAGCACCCCCTATTGTCTAGAAAATATAGTTTACAGGAAATACAAATCAGGATCAGCCTAAGTGATCTAGGGGGTCAGGTAAAACGAGTAAAAGTATTATTATAATACGTTTTTTTGCTTACAGATACATAAACCAGTTATACTAAAGGTTCTGTGGGAAAATGTATGCTTTAAATTCTGAGCAAGACGTTATAAAGACAGAGAATCTTCTAAATTTAGTTTTAAAAACTCTAAATCTCAGAGCGGAGGCCATTTCCTTGTCTAAGTCCTCGATATTTGCGAGAATCGCTTTTTCTTTTATTAGTGGCCTGAAATTAGTATTGGATTAGTAAAATTGGATCTTGCTGCTTCTGCTTAAATGTCACAGAGGAGAAATGCAAAATAACCTCATATCATTAGGACTGCACAGTATCTCGGTGTGACACAATATCATAATATCCATCATAATTATAGAAGGACTCTTAAATGATTTAATTATAATTTGCAATCACAAAACCTGCAGGCCACGGCGTGCAATAAACACTCGCAATGACTTATTGCATGTCCGCAGAGCACAAAAATACATTATCTGTCATATTAAAAAATATACTTATTTATATGCTTGAATGAAAATAACTTCGGTCATTAGAAGACCTCATAAAAAAGGAAGATGCCCATGATTTAAGGCGGGGCTCCAGACTAAACAAAACTTTATATAGCAATGCCAATCACATCTTCTGCAGCATTTTACAGAGTACATAGTCATGTCACTGACTGTCCTCAGAGGAACTCACAATCTAATCCTACCATAGTCATAGTCTAATGTCCTACCATATTATTATTATGTATTTATATAGCACTGACATCTCCTGCAGCACATTACAGAGTACATAGTCATGTCACTGACTGTCCTCAGAGGAACTCACAATCTAATCCTACCATAGTCAGACTTAATGTCCTACCATATTATTATTATTATGTATTTCTATAACACTGACATCTTCTGCAGCACTTTACAGAGTACGTAGTCACGTCACTGACTGTCCTCAGAGGAGCTCACAATCTAATCCTAGCATAGTATTAGTCTTATGTCCTACCATAACGCACTGCCCCCCTTCAATCAGTGATGAACGCGGCTGCAAGACTCATCCATTCTTCGCACCGCTCTGCATCCACATCTCCCCTTTGTGAATCCCTGCACTGGCTCCCTATCCGTCTCAGGATAAGTTTCAAGATTCTATGCCTGGCGTATAAATCTGTTCACAAAACATGCCCTACCTACATCTCGCAGCTTGTTCACAAGTATACACCAGGTCGCCCCCTCCGTTCCTCCAACGACCTTCGCCTCACCACCCCGCGCATTTCACACTCCCATGCCCGCCTCCAGGATTTCTCAAGAGCTGCCCCCACCCTCTGGAATGCCCTTCCACCACCCATCAGACTTGCTCCCTCTTTCAACACATTCAAGCAAGCCCTCAAAACCCACCTCTTTATGATGGCCTACCCACCTCCTACCACACAGTAACTCTCTAAGGAATATTTAACAGCCCCCCCTAGTGTTTCCACCCCTCCCTTTAGATTGTAAGCCTCTGGCAGGGTCCTCCACTCCCTAGTGTAATCTACAGGATCATGTGCTCCTGTCCTATGACAGCCTGTACTTGTATTACTGGGCCTACCTAACCAGCCCATATTGCATGATCATGTATTTTGTACAATTTGTATGTATAACTTTGTTCTATGTGTATAACCCTATGTATGTCATCCTTGTATCATTGTATATATTTATTGTCCAGCGCTGCGTAATATGTTGGCGCTTTATAAATACAATAAATAATAATAATAATAATAATAATAATAATAATACAACACTGACATCTTCTGCAGCGCTGTACAGAGTACATAGTCATGTCACTGACTGTCCTCAGAGGAGCTCTTAATCTAAATCTACCATAGCCATAGTCTAATGTCCTACCATATTATTATTATGTATTTATATGCCGCTGACATCTTCTGCAGCACTTTACAGAGTACATAGTCATGTCACTGACTGTCCTCAGAGGAGCTCACAATCTAATCCTACCATAGTCATAACCTAATGACCTACCCTATTATTATTACCGTATATACTTGCATATAAGCCGACCCGCATATAAGCCGACCCCCCAACTTTTCCCTGAAAAAACAGGGAAAAATGATTGACCCCCATATAAGCCGGGGGTAGGAAATGCTGGATTGGTGCAGCCCCCCAGTGTGTCCCAGTATAGCTAGTATAGTGCCCAGTATAGGTAGGTAGTGTCCAGTATAGCTAGTATAGTGCCCAGTATAGCTAGTAAAGTGCCCAGTATAGCCAGTATAGTGCCCAGTATAGCCAGTATAGCGCCCAGTATGGGTAGGTAGTGCCTCAGTTTAGCTAGTATAGTGCCCCAGTATGGCTAGTAAAGTGCCCTGTTTAGCCAGTATAGTGCCCAGTTTAGTTAGTACAGTGCCCAGTTTAGCCAGTATAGTGCCCAGTTTAGCTAGTATAGTGCCCAGTTTAGCTAGTATAGTGCCCAGTTTAGCCAGTATAGTGCCCAGTTTAGCTAGTATAGTGCCCAGTTTAGCTAGTATAGTGCCCCAGTATGACTAGTAAAGTGCCCAGTTTAGCCAGTATAGTGCCAAGTTTAGCCAGTATAGTGCCCAGTTTAGCCAGTATAGTGCCCAGATTAGCCAGTATAGTGCCCAGATTAGCCAGTATAGTGCCCAGTTTAGCCAGTATAGTGCCCAGTTTAGCCAGTATAGTGCCCAGTTTAGCTAGTATAGTGCCCCAGTATGGCTAGTAAAGTGCCCAGTATAGTGCCCAGTTTAGCTAGTATAGTGCCCAGTTTAGCTAGTATAGTGCCCCAGTATGGCTAGTAAAGTGCCCAGTTTAGCCAGTATAGTGCCCAGTTTAGCCAGTATAGAGCCCAGTTTAGCCAGTATAGTGCCCAGTTTAGCTAGTATAGTGCCCAGTTTAGCCAGTATAGTGCCCAGTTTAGCTAGTATAGTGCCCCAGTATGGCTAGTAAAGTGCCCAGTTTAGCCAGTATAGTGCCCAGTTTAGCCAGTATAGTGCCCAGTTTAGCTAGTATAGTGCCCAGTTTAGCTAGTATAGTGCCCAGTTTAGCTAGTATAGTGCCCAGTTTAGCCAGTATAGTGCCCAGTTTAGGCAGTATAGTGCCCAGCATAGGTAGGTAGTGCTCCCCCCCCCGCTCCCCCCGCGGCCGCCGCTGCTATAACCTGCTTAGGCAGCGGCCGCTTCCTAATCCGCGTTCCTCTTCTGAAACTTTCTCAGAGTGTATCACAGCAGCGCGCCCGGCGCTGCTGCTGTGACGATGCAGGGGGCAGGAAAGAGCGCGGCTCCCTATAGCGGCGATCTGTATCGCCGTTACCAAGGGAACCGCTCTTTCCTGCTCCCTGCATCGTCACAGCAGCAGCGCCGGGCGCGCTGCTGTGATACACTCTGAAAGTTCAGAGGGGGAACGCAGATTAGGAAGCGGCCGCTGCCTAAGCAGGTAATAGCAGCGGCGGCCGCGGGGGGAGGGGGAGGGGGGGAGCGGGGCGCGGACCACCCACCACCCACCACTAGACCACCAGGGAAGACTCGCATACAAGCCGACCCCCCAACTTTTGACCCCCTTTTTGGGGGTCAAACATTCGGCTTGTATGCGAGTATATACGGTATGTATTTATATACCAGAGGGAAATAGTAGAGGGAAAGGGTCATCTGGCAAACTATACTGAAGGGTTGCGGCTGGTGACAGTGGCTTTGGGCAGTAAAGAGTACAAATCTGACCCTGCTTCTTCCTGTGTTGTTGTCAGTCCTGCATCTGTGTCAGGGCTGATCCACACTAAAAATTGTGGCAAAATCGCAGCAGTTTAGCCACAATTGCATTTGTATGAGAATCACTGCAGAAGTGATTTTGCTGTGATTTTACCACAATTGTGTTAGTGATTCTCATTGAAATGAATTAGAATTGGTGTAAAATGCAGCATTTTGAAAAGCACACCCAGTGTGGATCAGCACTGCACATGCCAGGAGGCCAGTGGTTGTCCATGACAGCAACTGGCAGGGGGAGCGCTCAGTGTGCAGAGGATGTAAGGGATGGCAGGGAAGACCTCCGAAGAGGCCGGCGGTTGTCTGTGACAGTGACTGGTGGTGGGAGATCTTGGTGTGCAGAGGATGTAAGGGGTGGTGGGGAAGGCCTCCCAAGAGGTCTGCAGTTATCCGTGACAGTGACTGGCGGCGAGAGCGCTCAGTATGGGTGTGGGGAGGGGCTGTTGATGGGGTAGGCCTTTCAAGAGGCCGGCGGTTGTCTGTGACAGTGACTGGTGACTGGAGCACTCAGTGTGCAGAGGGTGTAAGAGGGAAAGGCTTCCGAAGAAGGTAGCGGCTGTTTGTGACAGTAACTGGTGGTGGGAGATCTTGGTGTTCAGAAGATGCAGAGGCGGTGGGGAAGGCCTCTCAAGAGGCAGATGTGCTTCTAGCAGGGCCAGTGCTTCCATTGAGGCAAAAGGGGGCAATTGCCCTAGGGCCCAAGAGCCTGTAGTTCCCCCCCCCCCCCCAAAGTTGTGTGTCTAATCCCTTCCCGCTATGGTGACCCCATACATGCCTGCAGGGAATGAGGAAGAAAGTGCCATGGGGGGAGAGTAGAGCATGGTGCTGCCTCCTGTGTCCTCCCTGGATTAAGTAGCACCCAGGGGCGTAACTAGAAATCACCGGGCCCCCCTACAAAAATTTTAATGGGCCTCCCCCGGGTGCCCACTCAGGGCTGTTTTGGGGGGCAGTAGGGGTCGCATCATGAGGGGAGAGCATTGGACATTGGCGGGGAGGGGGAAAAGAGGTCTCCGATCTCTAAGTGCCTCATGCTACTTCCCATTTAAGCAGGAAGTAGCATCAGACACTTAAATAACGGAACCTCCGGCGGTGGATGGAGGTATGTGTTCGTACCCGCCACTGCTGCTAGTGATAGCTGCTGGAGGGGAGCCCAAGGTGAAGGAGGGGGGGACTGTCCCCCCTCCCCCCCATTGTCCAATGCTCTCCCATCATGCTGCGACCCCTCCTGCCCTCCAAAACAGCCCTGAGCGGCCCCCCATGGCTGCATGGCTTGCAGCCCCTATTGTTGTGCCCCTGGTAGCACCCCAATGTGTGTCCCTTCCCCTCCAGCTATGGTGACCCCATACATGCCTGCAGGGAATGAGGAAGAGAGGCACCGTGGGAGAGGTCCGGAGTGTAGAGCATGGTGCTGCCTCCTGTGTCCTGCCTGGATTAGGTAAGACATCAATGTGTGTCCCCTCCAGCTATGGTGACCCCATACATGCCTGTAGGGAATGAGGAAGAGAGGCACCGTGGGAGAGGTCCGGAGTGTAGAGCATGGTGCTGCCCCCTGTGTCCTGCCTGGATTAGGTAAGACATCAATGTGTATCCCCCCCAGCTATGGTGACCCCATACATGCCTGCAGGGAATGAGGAAGAGAGGCACCGTGGGAGAGGTCCGGAGTGTAGAGCATGGTGCTGCCCCCTGTGTCCTGCCTGGATTAGGTAAGACATCAATGTGTGTCCCCTCCAGCTATGGTGACCCCATACATGCCTGCAGGGAATGAGGAAGAGAGGCACCGTGGGAGAGGTCCGGAGTGTAGAGCATGGTGCTGCCCCCTGTGTCCTGCCTGGATTAGGTAAGACATCAATGTGTGTCCCATCCAGCTATGGTGACCCCATACATGCCTGCAGGGAATGAGGAAGAGAGGCACCGTGGGAGAGGTCCGGAGTGTAGAGCATGGTGCTGCCTCCTGTGTCCTGCCTGGATTAGGTAAGACATCAATGTGTGTCCCTTCCCCTCCAGCTATGGTGACCCCATACATGCCTGCAGGGAATGAGGAAGAGAGGCACCATGGGAGAGGTCCGGAGTGTAGAGCACGGTGCTGCCTCCTGTGTCCTGCCTGGATTAGGTAAGACCCCAATGTGTGTCCCCTCCAGCTATGGTGACCCTATACATGCCTGCAGGGAATGAGGAAGAGAGCCCCCCTGGGGAGAAGTCTGGAGTGTATAGCACGGTGCTGCCCCCTGTGTCCTGCCTGGATTAGGTAAGACCCCAATGTGTGTCTCTCCCCTCCAGCTATGGTGACCCTATACATGCCTGCAGGGAATGAGGAAGAGAGGCCCCCTGCGGAGAAGTCCGGAGTGTAGAGCATGGTGCTGCCCCCTGTGTCCTGCCTGGATTAGGTAAGACCCTAGTGTGTCCCCTCCCCTCCAGCTATGGTGACCACATACATGCCTGCAGGGAATGAGCAAGAGAGCCCCCTGGGGAAAGGTCCGGAGTGTAGAGCATGGTGCTGCCTCCTGTGTCCTGCCTGGATTAGGTAAGACATCAATGTGTGTCCCCTCCAGCTATGGTGACCCCATACATGCCTGCAGAGAACAAGGATGAGAGGCAGTATGGGGAGGAGTCTAGAGTGTAGAGTGTGGTTCTGCCTCCTGTGTCCTGCCTGGATTAGGTAAGACATCAATGTGTGTCCCCTCCAGCTATGGTGACCCCATAAATGCCTGCAGGGAACAAGGATGAGAGGCAGTATGGGGAGGAGTCTAGAGTGTAGAGCGTGGTGCTGCCTCCTGTGTCCTGCATGGATTAGGTAAGACCCCAATGTGTGTCCCTCCAGCTATGGTGACCCTATACATGCCTGCAGGGAATGAGGAAGAGAGCCCCCCTGGGGAGAAGTCTGGAGTGTATAGCACGGTGCTGCCCCCTGTGTCCTGCCTGGATTAGGTAAGACCCCAATGTGTGTCCCCTCCAGCTATGGTGACCCTATACATGCCTGCAGGGAATGAGGAAGAGAGCCCCCCTGGGGAGAAGTCTGGAGTGTATAGCACGGTGCTGCCCCCTGTGTCCTGCCTGGATTAGGTAAGACCCCAATGCGTGTCTCTCCCCTCCAGCTATGGTGACCCTATACATGCCTGCAGGGAATGAGGAAGAGAGGCCCCCTGCGGAGAAGTCCGGAGTGTAGAGCATGGTGCTGCCCCCTGTGTCCTGCCTGGATTAGGTAAGACCCTAGTGTGTCCCCTCCCCTCCAGCTATGGTGACCACATACATGCCTGCAGGGAATGAGCAAGAGAGCCCCCTGGGGAGAGGTCCGGAGTGTAGAGCATGGTGTTGCCTCCTGTGTCCTGCCTGGATTAGGTAAGACATCAATGTGTGTCCCCTCCAGCTATGGTGACCCCATACATGCCTGCAGGGAACAAGGATGAGAGGCAGTATGGGGAGGAGTCTAGAGTGTAGAGCGTGGTTCTGCCTCCTGTGTCCTGCCTGGATTAGGTAAGACATCAATGTGTGTCCCCTCCAGCTATGGTGACCCCATACATGCCTGCAGGGAACAAGGATGAGAGGCAGTATGGGGAGGAGTCTAGAGTGTAGAGCGTGGTTCTGCCTCCTGTGTCCTGCCTGGATTAGGTAAGACATCAATGTGTGTCCCCTCCAGCTATGGTGACCCCATACATGCCTGCAGGGAATGAGGAAGAGAGGTCCGGAGTGTAGAGCATGGTGCTGCCTCCTGTGTCCTGCCTGGATTAGGTAAGACATCAATGTGTGTCCCCTCCAGCTATGGTGACCCCATAAATGCCTGCAGGGAACAAGGATGAGAGGCAGTATGGGGAGGAGTCTAGAGTGTAGAGCGTGGTGCTGCCTCCTGTGTCCTGCATGGATTAGGTAAGAATAGATCCCAATGTATGTACACTCTGGACTTGTAAGGGAAAGAAGGAGGGGAATAATGTGGTCCCCAACAATGTTTTTGGAACATATGATGGACACCTCATTATTTTGTGTGGCTGGGAGTGTGGTGAGATGGGTCCTGGGACTCAGCTCAGAGGCTACAGGGGGGACATTGCTAGGGGGTCTCCAAGTTATATTACTTGGCCCCCTTGTAGCTAGAACTCACCCTGGCTTCTAGTGCCCATTATTTCAACAAGCCTAAGGTTTAGTACAAATACAGTGGGCTGTAAAAGTTTGGGCAACGTTGTTAATCGTCATGAATGATTTTTCTGTATAAATCATTGGTTGTTATGATAAAAAAATGTCAGTTAAATATATCATATAGGAGACACACACAGTGATATTTGAGAAGTCAAATTAAGTTTATTGGATTTACAGAAAGTGTGCAATAATTGTTTAAACAAAATTAGGCAGGTGCATACATTTGGGCACCACAAAAAAGAAATTAAATCTATATTAAGTAGATTCTCCTTTTGCTGAAATTACGGCCTCGAAACGCTTCCTTACATAGTTACATAGTTACATAGTTACATAGTTACTTTGGTTGAAAAAAGACATACGTCCATCGAGTTCAACCAGTACAAAGTACAACTCCAGCCTGCTCCCTCACATATCCCTGTTGATCCAGAGGAAGGCACAACACCAGCCTGCTCCCTCACATATCCCTGCTGATCCAGAGGAAGGCACAACACCAGCCTGCTCCCTCACATATCCCTGTTGATCCAGAGGAAGGCGAAAAAACCCTTACGAGGTAAAAATTCCTTCCCGACTCCAGATGGCAATCAGATAAAATCCCTGGATTAACATCATTGGCATTACCTAGTAATTGTAGCCATGGATGTCATTCAACGCAAGGAAAGCATCTAAGCCCCCTTTAAATGCAGGTATAGAGTTTGCCATAACGACTTCCTGTGGCAATGCATTCCACATCTTAATCACTCTTACTGTAAAGAACCCTTTCCTAAATAAATGGCTAAAACGTTTTTCCTCCATGCGCAGATCATGTCCTCTAGTCCTTTGAGAAGGCCTAGGGACAAAAAGCTCATCCGCCAAGCTATTATATTGCCCTCTGATGTATTTATACATGTTAATTAGATCTCCTCTAAGGCGTCTTTTCTCTAGACTAAATAAACCCAGTTTATCTAACCTTTCTTGGTAAGTGAGACCTTCCATCCCACGTATCAATTTTGTTGCTCGTCTCTGCACCTGCTCTAAAACTGCAATATCTTTTTTGTAATGTGGTGCCCAGAACTGAATTCCATATTCCAGATGTGGCCTTACTAGAGAGTTAAACAGGGGCAATATTATGCTAGCATCTCGAGTTTTTATTTCCCTTTTAATGCATCCCAAAATTTTGTTAGCTTTAGCTGCAGCGGCTTGGCATTGAGTACGATTATTTAACTTGTTGTCGATGAGTACTCCTAAGTCCTTCTCCAAGTTTGATGTCCCCAACTGTATCCCATTTATTTTGTATGGTGTTAGACCATTGGTACGACCAAAATGCATGACTTTACATTTGTCAACATTGAATTTCATCTGCCATGTATGTGCCCATATAGCCATCCTATCCAGATCCTGTTGCAATATAACACTATCTTCCTTAGAGTTGATGATTCTGCACAATTTTGTATCATCTGCAAAAATAGCAACATTGCTCACTACTGTATCCACTAGGTCATTAATAAATAAATTGAAGAGCACTGGACCCAGTACAGACCCCTGTGGGACCCCACTGCTAACAGTCTCCCATTTTGAGTATGATCCATTGACCACAACTCTTTGTTTTCTGTCCATTAGCCAGTTCCCTATCCAAGCACACAGACTCTTCCCCAGTCCTTGCATCCTCATCTTTTGCACCAGACTTTTGTGGGGAACAGTGTCGAATGCCTTAGCAAAGTCTAAGTATATCACATCTACAGCATTCCCAATATCCATATTAGCATTCACTACCTCATAAAAGCTGAGCATGTTAGTCAAACAGGACCTGTCTTTAGTAAACCCATGTTGATGCTGAGAAATAAGATTATTTTCTACTATGAAGTCATGTATAGTATCTCTTAGTAACCCCTCAAATAGTTTGCATACAACTGATGTTAAGCTTACAGGTCTATAATTTCCTGGATCTGATTTTTTGCCCTTCTTAAATAATGGGAAAACGTGGGCTGTACGCCAATCCACTGGGACTCTGCCAGTTGCAAGAGAGTCACAAAAGATAAGATAAAGGGGTTTATCTATAACTGAACTTAATTCCCTTAGGACCCGAGGATGCATGCCATCCGGGCCAGGTGCCTTGTCTATTTTTAATTTATTTAGTCTTGCCTTTACTTCTTCCTGCGTTAAGTATTTAATATTACAGTTAGAAGATTGAGACTCTTCCGCCTCTGTAATTTGCAACAGTGCTGTTTCCTTTGTAAAGACAGAAGCAAAGAAAGCATTTAATAACTCTGCCTTACCTTGGTCATCCACCATTGAGTTCCCACCCTCATCCTTTAGGAGTCCTATACAGTCAACCTTTCTTTTTTTAGAGTTGATGTACTTGTAAAACTTTTTTGGGTTAGATTTGATATCCCTAGCGATTTGATTTTCAGCTTCGATCTTTGCCAGCCTAATTTCTTTTTTACAATTTTTATTGCACTCCTTATAATTGCTTAGTGCAGTCTCGGTCCCCTCCTGTTTTAGGACCTTATAGGCATTCTTTTTCCTCTTCATTTTATCTTTAACCTTTCTATTCATCCATAGAGGCCTTTTTTTATTCCTAGACATTTTGTTTCCATATGGGATATACATACTACAATATTGATTGAGAATACGTTTAAAAGCTTGCCATTTCCCTTCAGTGTCCTCCCCTTGTAGTACATTATCCCAGTTCACCAAACTTAGTGCCTGCCTGATTTGATTGAACTTTGCTTTTCTAAAATTCATAGTTTTAGTGGTCCCGCTGCCCCGTGGCCTATCAGTCACCAGATCAAACGTTATCATGTTGTGATCACTATTTCCCAAATGTTCTTGAACCTGCACATTTGATACATTATCTGGTCTATTTGAAATGATCAGATCCAGTAACGCATTCCCCCTAGTTGGTTCCGTTACCATTTGAGTCAAGTAATTGTCCTGTAGTGCTGCCAGAAATCTGCTGCTTTTACCAGAATGGGTAGCCTCAATACCCCAGTCAATGTCTGGAAAGTTGAAGTCGCCCATAACTATGACCCCATTTTTACTTGCCGCTTTTTCAATTTGCTGTAGTAATTGCAGTTCTGCAGCTTCATTAATATGAGGTGGTCTGTAGCATACCCCAATAAGCAATTGGCAACTTTTATTTCCACCATGAATATTTACCCAAACGGACTCCACATCTTCGCAATCTTCCTCCATCTCATCGTTGAGGACAGCTGTAAAAGAATTCTTAACAAAGAGACAAACCCCTCCACCTTTTTTCCCTGTTCTATCCCTCCTGAACACATTGTATCCTTTTAAATTGGCTATCCAGTCATGACTTTCATCCATCCATGTCTCGGTTATTCCCACAATGTCATAGCCTTTGTCATTCAGAATGAACTCTAGTTCATCTATTTTATTTGCAAGGCTCCGAGCATTGGTTATCATGCACTTTATATTTTTACCACCACATTTACCAATTTTGTTTACCTGAAATGGGCTACTTGAAGTTTTACCAACCTCCTTAATCTTTACACTGTCCCCACCCCCCTCTCCACCCCCCATAATGTTAGGCTCCCACTGTCTTTTTACCTTATCTTGTCTATATGTTGAGACTTTATCCTCCCGCCTCCCCCCAGATCCTAGTTTAAAATCTCCTCCAACCGTTTAGCCATCTTCTCCCCCAATGCAGCTGCACCCTCCCCATTAAGGTGCAGCCCGTCCCTGCTGTAGAACCTGTAGCCGACTGCAAAGTCTGCCCAGTTCTCCAGGAACCCAAACCCTTCCTTCCTACACCAATTTCTCAGCCACTTATTTAACTCCCTAAGCTCCCTCTGTCTCTCAGATGTAGCACGTGGCACTGGCAGTATTTCAGAGAACACCACCTTGTAGGTTCCAATGAGAGTCTGGATTCTGGTTGAAGGTATTTTGGACCATTCCTCTTTACAAAACATCTCTAGTTCATTCAGGATTGATGGCTTCCGAACATGGACAGCTCTCTTTAACTCACACCATGGATTTTCAATTATAATCAGGTCTGGGGACTGAGATGACCATTCCAGAATGTTGTACTTGTTCCTCTGCATGAATTCCTTAGTGGATTTTGAGCAGTGTTTAGGGTCTTTGTCTTGTTGAAAGATCCAGCCCCGGCGCAGCTTCAGCTTTGTCACTGACTCCTGGACATTGGTCTCCAGAATGTGCTGTTACTGAGTGGAATCCATGTGTCCCTCAACTTTGACAAGATTTCCAGTCCCTGCACTGGCCCCACAGCCCCACAGCATGATGGAACCACCACCATATTTTACTGTAGGTAGCAGGTGTTTTTCTTGGAATTCTTTTTCCTTCATGCATAACACCTCTTGTTATGCCCATAGTTTCATCAGTCCACAGCACCTTATTTCAAAATGAAGCTGGCTTGTCCAAATGTGCTTTAGCATACCTCAAACGACTCTGTTTGTGCTGTGGGCGGAGAAAAGGCTTCCTCTGAATCACTCTCGCATACAGCATCTCCTTGTGTAAAGTGCGCAGATGTAAGATCCAGTGGCCGCTCATGGCGGCGAAACACCGAGACCCATGTTGAGGCGCAATCCTCTGGGTTTCGGCCTGTCTCTGACGTCACTGGAGCGCATGGCGCTCAGCTCCCATTGGAAAAGCGGCGGGCGCTCTCAGTGCATGCTCCGCCGCTGTAAACATTAACCATGTGTGTGCATTGCGTGTTAGCCTCTCTGCTGACACGCTTTCTGTTGATTGCTTACTTTGGATTCCTCTACTTTCTGATTGATTGGTCCTTGTATAAATGTAAGGTGAGCGCCCTCTGTCATCGCCCGTGATAGCCTATGCTGGGCTTGTTGCTGAGTCTGCGCTCACACCAAGTTTCCTGTCTTGCTGCCGACTTGTATCTGTCTTTTGACTAAGCTTCCTTCAGATTGCCTTATCGTTGCCGATCTCTGCCTGTACCTGATCACGCTTCTCTATTGGATGACCCGTTTCCGACTCAGCTAGTGCCTGGATTCCCCGACTGCTGCCTGTATCGACCCCTGCTTGTAAAAAGGACTTCCATGAACTCTGTCTGGACTGACTTTGGCCTGTTATTGACCACACATCTGTCTAGTGATTATACTTCAGCCACAGCCTGCGATCTTGCCATCGTCTGGACTGCCTCAGCCTATAGGCCTCAGGTGACTGTTAAGTATACTGTGTTTGCAAATACAGAGATGATCGCAGCACTAGACAAAAGGATAATAAATGTAAGGCTGCACAGAGAATATGGGCTGGTGTTCCTAGACCCATACAAAGAACCAAACAGATAATAGAAAAGACTCTTGCGCCTAAGCTTATGATAGCTGAGATAAATTTATTAGAATAAAATAAATGATAGGGATATTGTGCAAAAATAGTATATGCCCATATAATACATCAGCAACACCAGACCAAAATCTAGGGTCCCTGGTTCCAAATTGGCCCGTTTAGATCACCAGAAAACGGCCGTAACCCAGTACCCAATCTGTAACTTGGTTGCACAATGAAATTAATGGGCTTCAAAGATAAGAGCAGTATATAGCAGCACAATCAGGAAATAACACCTAATAAAAAGGCATTTAGAAAGCACATATGGCTTCAACTATACATATAATTGATCCTGTAAAATCTCGCAAAAACCGCGCTGATATCAGAGCTCAGGTGTATTCAATACGGTGGTGCGCCAGCTAACGTTACAAACACAAAGTCCACTTCCAATTTCCAAAAAAGCTGCGCACTAATGTTCCCTTGAACAGATTCCTCTCATGTAAGCATAAGTTCAATCCTGGTTTCCTATCAAGTGTACTGTGTTGCTCCTGCAGTTGGTGATCACTGTCTCCGCTATGGTATTACACCACCACCACACCCCAAGCAGTGGGCACTCACCAAATCGTATTGACCCTCTATTAGATGGGTCTCCAGCGCCTGTGGGGTCGTATGGCCACCCCCTGCCTCCTCGAGCACCAGAGCCGGGACAAGGTCCTCCAGCACCCAAGGCTGAGACACCAAAGTGCGCCCCTCCATCCCTGCCACCCGAGCCGTCACACACTGATTGCTATTAGACTAAGAGGCGCCACAGGGCCCACAACCTCCCCAACACCTTAATATCTAGTTATCTGGCTTGCAGTCACTGCCATGTATCCCCTTTTCTTATTTATTTCTGCTTCAAACACAATTAGGAATGACCGCTGAATGAATTCTGCGCCCCCTCCTACACTGCGCCCTGAGGCTGGAGCCTCTCCAGCCTATGCCTCGGCCCGGCCCTGTCGAGCACCCTTGTCCACTTGTTTCAACCTTTCTCATGGGATCATCACACCTCAAAAGACAATATTTGGGACAGCCATAGCGTAAAACCATAAAAACGATTTATTAATAAAAGAAAATTGCACTCACAAGCATGGAGGTATTCATAGAGCACAGAGTTTTTGTGGGCTCTACCCCAATCGGTGGCCGCCGGGTGGGCTTAGTTGCGCTGGTATGGTCAGCTCCTTCCTGCTTCCCCCTCTGCCTCCAGGTCCCTCCTTGGCCACTAGCTTTACTAGTTTCGTCGCTATATGCGACTCATCAGAAGCATCAGCAGCCATTTGTGATTCCCTTCTAATATACCCTATACCTTCTCCCCTTCCGCTTACTCTTCCCTCCCCCTTCCGTATACGGAAGCGCGTCCGCCACGCGTCAAATGACGCCTGTCTTCCCCGCCTCCCCTTTCCCGCCAATTGGTTGGATGACTGTAGCTTCACCGCGGGCTTGCGTAAGCGTCCAAACTGACGCTTACCCCCTCCGCCATGGAACGCATACGCGTCCCATCGGCGGTTTCCCTGCGTCAGCTATCCGTTCGCTCCACCTGTTTATACAGTACATTAAATTCTGTGATGAATGCATAATTGTGTTCATTTTCCCTTAAATTCCCATTTCTCTCTCTATTAATAAGCTCTATTCTATCATGCTCCCTCACCCTTCTGATTTCTTCATCTAAAAAGTGTTCTTCATATCCTTTTTCCCAAAATCTCTCCCTCAAAATGTGTGATTGTGTATCAAAATCAACTATGTCCGTGCAGTTCCTTCTCATTCTCATGAGTTGTCCTCTAGGGACACCCTTTATCCACCATGGGTGATGCCCACTCCTCGTGGATATATACCCATTTCTGTCTGTGCCCTTAAAAAACGTCTTAATTCTAATCTCCCCCTCCTTCACCATTAGATCCAAATCCAAAAAGTGTATATTTTTTAAGCTACTTTCATACGTTAATTTAATATTTAAGTCATTTTCATTCAATTTTGTGAAAAATTCCTGTAATTGTGCCCCTGTACCCCTCCAAAAGATAAGCAGGTCATCAATATACCTTTTCCAAATCATAACCCCCTTTGAAAAATCCTGTGCCAATACTTCTTCCTCCCACTTCCCCATGTACAAATTTGCGAGGCTTGGTGCAAACCCCGCCCCCATTGCACATCCCCTGTGTTGTCTATAAAACTTCCCCTTGTGCCAAAAATAATTTTTCTGTAGAGCGAACTCCAGAACTTCCATCAAAAATTTCACTTGTTCATTTTTTATATCTCCACCCCTTTCCATATAGTACCTTACTGCCTCTATACCCTTTTCCTGCGGAATACTGGTGTAGAGTGATGAAACGTCCGCTGTAACCAGCAGCGTTCCATTCTCCACATCAATTCCCTCTACCTGTTGGATGGTATGTTTGGTATCTTTTAGGACGTGGGGCAACCTACCCACCATGGGCTGGAGGAAGGAGTCCAAGTACTGTCCCAACCTATGGGTCACCGAGCCTATACCGCTCAATATTGGTCTCCCTGGAGGTTGGGTCAGGCTTTTATGAATTTTAGGGACCTGGTAAATGACCGGGATTTTTGGTGCACTTGGGATTAAGTATCTAAATTCTGTGTCTCCCAGTACTCCCCCATCAAGTCCTTTTTTCAATAATGTTCTTAGTTGACTCAAATATTCCTGGGTAGGGTCACCTCTGAGTTTTTCATATGTGTCCTCATCATTTACCAACCGGTCCAATTCTTCACCGTATTGGGCTTTGTTTAGCACCACCACCCCTCCTCCCTTATCTGCTGGTCGAACCACCAGACCCTTATTTTCAATCAGGTCCCTGGCCACGTTCTTTACACCAGGAAATTTCATATCTGGTAATTCCCGGATTTCATTTCCTACCAATTTCTTAAAGGCTCCAATTGCATGAAAGCCTGTTTCTTGGGGATGGAAGGTGGAATTATTTTTAAGATTCGTATGTTTATATTGCACATTCCCACTTGTGTCTCTTAGGGGATTTACTCTATTGTTCGGCCCCTCCCTTTTCATAAAGTACTTTTTAAGGTTCAGTTTCCTTGTGAACTTTTCCAAATCTATATAGGTACCAAATTTGTTAAGTCCCTGTTTGGGGGCGAATTTCAATCCCTCGTCCAACAATTTTAATTCCTTGTTGGACAGGGCAACACCACTCAGATTGAAGATACCCCTCCCTTCTATTTTCTTCTCTTCTTGCCACTTCCTTCTCCCTCCCCTTGTGCCCCTTCTACTCCTCTTTTTCCTACTCCATATGTATTTTCTCCCACCCAATCTGTTTGATGATATCTCGTCCCCCCCTCTAAAAAAGGTTCAAATTGGTTCTGATGGTTGAGGGGATCATATCGGTTACTTAGTGGTACCATGTATCCTTGATTTTGAGTGGGATTATGCCCATAGTGTTGGCCACCTCATCCCCTTCCCCTATTGGGAAGCCCCCCATATGGTCTCCAACTTCCTCTATTTTGGATTGGCCTAGGTCCCATAGGTTGAGGTCCCATTGGGCACTGTGCATTAATTAAATAAGTTGGTCTGGGGTTTTCTCTTGGGGTTGGTACTCCTCTTCCTCCTCTCCCACCCCCTCCGATTCCCCCACTTCCCACCTCTGCCCCCTGGTTCCCAGCATCCGGGTTTGCTCCCTGGGTCTGGCCCTGAGGTGCCTGATTATGGGGGTTTCCCACTCCCGTTTCTACCACGTTTTGTTGATTTTGCTTCTTCTTTATTTGCCATCTATACGCTTCTTTTCCCCTATGAGCCTGATAGTCTCTAAGGAATTTTTGTCTTTTTGTAACTATAATTTCCTTTTCCGCTTTCTGTAAAATTTCACTAATTCGTTGAGTCTTTCTGATATATTCCTCCGTTCTTTTATAAATTTCTAATCTTACTCTAATCTCCTCAATTTCTCTTTCTATTCTGGCCAGATTTCTTTTCTTTCTTTTCATAAGAATTTTCACCAATCCTACCCCGCATTTATCAAAATATTCCTCCCACTCTGCATCATTCTCCTCATCGTCCTCTCCATCGTTGGCTGTCATCCAGTCATCCAACCAATTTAAGGGAAAGGGGAGGCGGGGAAGACAGGCGTCATTTGACGCGTGGCGGACGCGCTTCCGTATACGGAAGGGGGAGGGAAGAGTAAGCGGAAGGGGAGAAGGTATAGGGTATATTAGAAGGGAATCACAAATGGCTGCTGATGCTTCTGATGAGTCGCATATAGCGACGAAACTAGTAAAGCTAGTGGCCAAGGAGGGACCTGGAGGCAGAGGGGGACGCAGGAAGGAGCTGACCATACCAGCGCAACTAAGCCCACCCGGCGGCCACCGATTGGGGTAGAGCCCACAAAAACTCTGCGCTCTATGAATACCTCCATGCTTGTGAGTGCAATTTTCTTTTATTAATAAATAGTTTTTATGGTTTTACGCTATGGCTGTCCCAAATATTGTCTTTTGAGGTGTGATGATCCCATGAGAAAGGTTGAAACAAGTGGACAAGGGTGCTCGAGGAGGCAGGGGGTGGCCATACGACCCCACAGGCGCTGGAGACCCATCTAATAGAGGGTCAATACGATTTGGTGAGTGCCCACTGCTTGGGGTGTGGTGGTGGTGTAATACCATAGCGGAGACAGTGATCACCAACTGCAGGAGCAACACAGTACACTTGATAGGAAACCAGGATTGAACTTATGCTTACATGAGAGGAATCTGTTCAAGGGAACATTAGTGCGCAGCTTTTTTGGAAATTGGAAATATAATTGATCCTGCTTGACCTAATGTTCAAATAAAATAATGGTGACGTCTCACCACAAAACTAAAGTGGCATGCCAAATGCATTAAAAAAATAAAAACATGGAGCAGCATTAAAAATTGTTCCTTAAAGAAGGCGTCCTGGATAAGGTAAAAATAGCAGCCTGAATGGGAAAAAGTAACAGCAATATCTCCTCAGTAGCTGGCTGTGCCAAATACTCACGCTACCACAGCGTGTTTCTCCAAGCGGTAGATGTGTCGGTCTGTTCCGGCCAGAGTGGAGAAGGAGGAGGGGGGCTGAAATCCGGTGTATAGCTCTATCCTGTACTGCTGCGGCCGCTAGCTCTGAACAGGAGAGATGTTGGATGTTACTGCGGGAAGAATGACCCCGTGAACCGGAACTGTTTGCTTCATGACGTCACACACAATTTGCACCAATCACGCCAACGCGTTTCGAAAGGATACGCCTTCCTTCGTCAGGGCTTAGTGATTGGTGCACAATCTGTCCTTATATCCTCCCTCGACTCCTCCCCTCTCTTGGCCTACTGTGTTTGCATTGCTCATTGCTGTGTTTGTTGATTGCTGTCTGTCAGTTTGTATGCTACATCTGCCTGCAGGGTATTGTAGTTTGTATTAGGCAGGAGTTTCCGTAGGTGTTAGGGCTGGGCTATTGGTCAGTCATATGGGCATACAGCCTGACTTATAGCAGGTAACCAGACAAGCCTGACAGCCGAATGGTTGAACGATGCACAGTGACTCCATCTGCAGCAAGATGATGTTGTAGGTCTTTGGTGCTGGTCTGTGGATAGACTCTGACTGTTCTCACAATTCATTTATTCTGTCTATCTGAGATTTTTCTTGGTCTGCCACTTTGAGCCTTAACTTGAACTGAGCCTGTGGTCTTCCATTTCCTCAATATGTTCCTTACTATGGAAACATACAGCTGAAATCTTTGAGACAGATTTCTGTATCCTTCCCCTAAACCAAGATGGTGAACAATCTTTGTCTTCAGGTCATTTGAGAGTTATTTTGAGACCCTCGATTCAAAAAGCGGTGCTAACCTACTTAGCACGCCTAAAGACTTTGGGCGTGTTAACCAGGGTGCTAAGTAGGTTAGCACCTTTTTTAAATTCACATCACATGCAAAGTCCTGTGCGCAAAAATTTGCGCGTGCAACATCGCATCACGGTGCAACGACGTTAAGGTCGCACCTCATGCAACCTTATAGGCGCATCAGGTGCGCCTTTTTTGTTGCACCACGATGCGACGTTGAGCGCGCACCACGCTGTGCACACGCAAAGTTTTGCGTGTGTGACTTTGCGCGCGATGTGAATTTAAAAAACGGTGCTAACCTACTTAGCATCCTGGTTAACACACCCAAAGTCTTTAGGCGTGCTAAGTAGGTTAGCACCGCTTTGTGAATCGAGGCCCAACTGTATATGAATTTCATGGAAGTAAAGTTAGTTATCATTTATAGTCATGCAAAGCACAATGCACAGCATGCATGATTAAAACACTACAATTCACACAACTACATTAACATTATTAATATAGAAAAAAGAAAAAAAGGAGAAAATAAATATGTAATATTGCAATTTGCGGATCTCTTTAATTTAAGCAGCACCAAACTTGATGTGTTTACTGAAAACAAAGAATTAGCATACAGTCATGTGCTCCAGTTTCCAAGAAGGAAACATTAATTTTCCACAACACACACTAATCACCCAATATTTTCTGCACGACGTTATCTCCCACCCCACCGCGATGTTATTACCACCTGTAATAAGGAGACGCACATTGATTTGGTTATCTGTGACATTTGCATGTCTAAATCATGCCGTTATCAAAAGCTAATCCTGCGGAGGTACTAATCACGAGAGATGTAACGTCAATTCAAAATATGTGATTAAAAGGAGGTAGAGCAAATCTCCTGCGAATGGGGGAACTCTAATGAATTTGCCACCGAACGAAGATGTGAGGACTTCAAGCTCGGTTTAATTAGGTCACCCAGTGAAATCCCGCAAGACCGGGAAAAACTGAGCAAATAATAATCAGTTTGTTCTTTACTGATTACCAGCTAATCATGTCCCAAACACAACCTTAGTCCTTCACTAATTATGAATATATTTACTAGTCTTTTACAATCATCAGCTGCCTTCAACAGTCTTCTCCAGAAGAACCTCTAAGAGGCCACCTATTGTTCGTGGAGAAAATATTTATATCTCGCATGCTTGTCGTGTCAATTTAGTGATCCACCAACAAGCAGAAATATTCTGGAAGCAAATGGTCCCGATTACATGGAGTTATCAAATATAACGAGAATTCCTCATTGAAGTGAATGGAAAATTATAAAAAAAGATCAGAGAATTGAGCGGGAAAGTGAGTGAAAAAACGAATTGAAAATTGATCGAATGGAAAATTGACCAAAAAAACGCATCATGTGCACCTAGCATAATACTCAGATGTGTTGATAATAGAACATTGTTTCTTATCTTTGTTTTATGACTAACGTGTATTAGTGCTAACTGAGTTTCATAATAGCAAACTTAGCAATAAATTGTAAAAAATTGTGAAATTTTTCGGCAATTAGCTGCCGAATAAATATTTGAATTTCAGCCTCTGTATGAGACAGAAGCCAGAGAAAATGGGCAATTACCTTCCAAATAAGTATTAGAATTTCAGCCACTGTATGAGACAGAAGCCAGAGAAAATGGGCAATTACCTGCCAAATAAATATTAGAATTTCAGCCACTGTATGAGACAAAGGCCTGAAGTAACTGGCATGCGCCAAGGAAACTAATAATATATTTTTTTGGGTGTGTACAGCCAAATGAAATAGAACCTAATGAATAACTGTGTGCTGTGCTGGTGGTGGTGCAGGATCACTGTGCTAGTGGCCAAGGTGGACATGTGGTCAGAAGTAACTGGCATGGACCAGTGTCATAATAATTTTTTGGGTTCAGCCAATCGAAGTAGGACCAAATGACATATGCTGGTGGTCTTGCAGGAAAGCTCTGCCCATAGCCAGGGAGGACATGAGGCCTGGAGTAGCTGGTATGTACCAGGGTAGTTATATAATTTCTGTGGTTAAACTAAAGCCAGTCGAAGTAGAGCCAAATGAGATACTGGGTGGTAGTGGTGGTGGTGGTGGTAGTGCAGGAAAGCTGTGCCTGTGGCCAGGAGCAGAGCCGGGACAAGGTCCTCCAGCACCCAAGGCTGAGACACCAAAGTGCGCCCCTCCATCCCTCCCATCCCAGCCATCACACACTGATTGCTATTAGACTAAGAGGGCCACAGGGCCCACAACCTCCCCAACACCTTAATATCTGGTTATCTGGCTTGCAGTCACTGCCATGTATCCCCTTTTCTTATTTCTTTCTGATTCAAACACAATTACGAATGACAGCTGAATGAATTTTGCGCCCCCTCCTACACTGCGCCCTGAGGCTGGAGCCTCTCCAGCCTATGCCTCGGCCCGGCCCTGGCCAGGAGTAACTGGCCAGGGTAATAATACAGTTTTTTGATGTGGGTACAGCCAATTAAATTGGACCAAATGAGATACTGGGTGCCATGCTGGTGATGGTGGATGACAGCTGTGCCTGTGGCCAGGGCTAACATAATGCCTGGGGCAACTGGCATGTGCCAAGGTAATTATGTGTATCAATCATATTACACGACGGTGCTGTAACCCTAATCGACACTGCTGTGTGCAAGGCGACTTCGCTTGTCTGTCACGATGCCTCAACTGCAGTGAAAGTCCGTCCAAATAGAACAGTTGAGACTGGGCAAGCCAAAATCTCCATGGCAAATTGTGCCAGCTCTGGCCACAGGACAAGTCTGCATACCCAAATGTCCAGCAGTTCCTCGCTCCTCAGAGTGTCCACGGTGAACATTAACTCAAGGTAGTCAGATGCCTGTTTGGTTGAGGGGTCCTCTGAGGGTGGATCCAGAAGCATTGTACAGAAGAAAGACCTCATATCTGACATGATTGGCACCTCATCCTTTATCAGCAAATCGCCCTGTTCTTAAAGGCGGGAGAGTGTTACTCTCTGGCTGTTAACGGCTCTTCCTGTCCCAACACCCTGAAATGCAGAATACCGCAGGTGTGCAGAGCTTGGGAGATAGAAGACATGGAAGAAAGCACTGATGGACAGGTGAGAGTAACCTCACTGCCCCTACACTCTGCACAGCCAGAAGTGGGCACATAGATCAAAAGACCCAGCAAGCAGTGCAGACAGATTTATTTTTAGCGATTTCATGCTGAAATCTATTGAAACTCTACGTACAGTGTGTGGAGGGATAGACCCATTTCTGGTCAAATAATAATTGGAGAGGGATCTATCTGTTGGTCACATCCAACTGCATATGGTCACCTTAATGACAGGGCCGGATTTGGACTTCCCAGTGCCCTAGGCCCGGTACCACCAACCGCCCCCCCCCCCACACACACACACACACACACACACACACTCAGGGTGCATACACACATCAGACCATAATCTTTGGAAAATGAAGGATCACAGACCAATTTTACCCCCTTCCGTGTAGTATGAGGGCCATACCTACAAAGTCTATTCTATTGAGCTGAACTCCCCATCAGATAGAAATCTTTGCAAGATACTGTACACAGAGATGCTGTACACATGCTACAGATCAGTATGTGCAAAAGATCTGTTCCTGCAGAAGATCCGTTTCTGCAAAATGCATTCATAGTCTATGATATCTGCAGATCCTTATACACACCTTGTTTAACAAACATTCATCTGCAGATCAGATCCACCAGGATGGATCTTCAGATCTGCAGATGATTGTCTGATCTGCAGATAATTGTCTGTTAAACAAGGTGTGTATGAGGATCTGCAGATATCATAGACTATGAATGCATTTTGCAGGAACGGATCTTTTGCAGATACTGATCTTTTGAACGTGTTCAGCATCTTGCAAAGATTTTTATCTGATGGGGAGTTCAGCTCCATAGAATAGACTGTGTAGGTATGGCTCTCATACTCCATGGAAGGGGGTAAGATTTCTGTCTGATGGGGAGTGCAGCTCCATAGAATAGACTGTGTAGGTATGGCTCTCATACTCCATGGAAGGGGGTAAAATTGGTCTGTGATCTTTCATTTTCCAAAGACTGTGGTCTGATGTGTGTATGAGCCCTTAGGAAAATGAAAGATCACAGACCAATTTTACCCCCTTCCATGGAGTATGAAAGCCATACCTACACAGTCTATTCTATGGAGCTGAACTCCCCATCAGACAGAAATCTTTGCAAGATGCTGCACACAAAGATGCTGTACACATTCAAAAGATCAGTATCTGCAAAAGATCTGTTCCTGCAAAATGCATTCATAGTCTATGATATCTGCAGATCATCATACACACCTTGTTTAACAGACATTCATCTGCAGATCCGATCCACCAGGATGGATTTTCAGATCTGCAGATGATTGTCTGATCTGCAGATGAATGTCAGTTAAACAAGGTGTGTATGATGATCTGCAGATCTCATAGACTATCATTGCAATTTGCAGGAACGGATCTTTGGCAGGAACAGATCTTTTGCAGATACTGATCTTTTGTGTCTGTACAGCATCTTTGTGTGAAGCATCTTGCAAAGATTTCTGTCTGATGGGGAGTTTAGCTCCATAGAATAGACTGTGTAGGTATGGCTCTCATACTACATGGAAGGGGGTAAGATTTCTGTCTGATGGGGAGTGCAGCTCCATAGAATAGACTGTGAAGGTATGGCTCTCATACTACATGAAGGGTGGTAAAATTGGTCTGTGATCTTTCTTTTTCCAAAGACTATAGTCTGATGTGTGTATGAGCCTTAACGATCACTTGTTTGCAGGATACCTATGAATGTTTTCTCTCTGAAAAATGATGAATGATTGTTTTTCCTGTTAGAGCAGTGAGTCCCTAATGCCTGGTACGCGACAGATAGATGGGTTGAATCGATTTTCCGATCACTTATACAAAGTCGATTAGAAAAATGATCAGAAATCAGATCAGACCTGTCAGAAATAATCAATTCAAACCCGTCTATCTGATGGCAAATTGCATGGTGTGTACCAGGCATGAAGTAGAATAGCGGCGTTCATCCCCCTCTCTGCTCTTCTGTAATCACAGATCTGTTGCATTTATTTTATAGTATTTATTGTACTGATTCTTTCACAGGTGTTTTTTTTACTGTTTGCCAACACGGTACAAATATATATTTTTTTAATTTTTAGTGTATGTTATTACTTTTGGTATACAAAACAGAATGTAACAATACAAAAGTATACAACAGTACATTTGCAATTATAATTATAGAGAAGTTGTCTATCTCATACTAGACTACTGCTGCCTTTAAAATGAGCCAGCAAGGGGTTAAGATTTAGCTTAGAAGGGGCTGCCATAAATCTCTCTAAGGAAAACAAACCCTTATCTTTCTGTTTAAGATTTACAATCCAGGGGAGAGAGGAGAAGGAATGGCTCAAGTCATTAACAGAGTCTGACTGACCAGCAATGCATTGTTTAGCCCAGCTTGAGTTGTAAAGTGGAAATAATTCTGTTAAAATGTTTACTTTTACTGGATCAGAAATTGTTTACATTGTGATCCATGTTTCTCTCACCCCTGGCAATAAACTGAAGCTTGTATGTTCAGTAGATAGCACTGTCTCATCGCACACCACGAAGTAAGGAAAATACACGGAGCTCTGGAATTCTGACTGTGTGTGCAGCAAAGCCGGGGCGCTTCGGAGCAGGAGAAATGATTTATTTTGACATGCAGCCTCTTATCTCTCTCAGGTCCTGCCGCCCTTTTATCCTTCTGATTTTTTTCCGCCCTAGGCCGTGACCTTTGTGGCCTTTGCAGAAATCCGGCCCTGCTTAATGAGACTCAGAGATAAATAAATGTAAAGCTCTGATACTTACCTGGGGCTTCCTCCTGCCCCATAAACACATCTAAGTCCCACGCCATCCTCCTGCGGTCTGCCGCGGTGAGCCCTGGTAACAGGCTCAGTTGATGCCAGTCAGGATCTACTGCGCACGCGCAGACCTCCCACGCATACGCAGTAGTCCTGGACTGACGTCACTGAGCCTGTTACCGGGTCTCACCGTGGCTGGACGCAGACTGGGGGAGGTCGGCGTTAGACTTAGACGTGTTTATGGGGCAGATGGAAGCCCCGGGTAAGTATCAGAGCCTTACACGGGTTCAACTTTTACATGGTGCAAGCGTGGACACGAGAAATATACTCAACAAGCTCTCGTCAAATATGCTTAGAGATACCAGCACTTAATTGGTGGGCTGTAGGATTATCCGATAAGCCTCTGTACTATCCACTACTGAGGTACATGTCTAATTTTATACTTTTATTTCATTTCAGACATGCTTTAAAAGTAGTCTCACCATCTCCGCACATAGAGTGAGGCTTTGCCCGATACCAATATAATTCTATTAAGGTGCATTTTATCATAAAAGTGCAATAAAATAGTTTCAGATTGAGTTTCTCGTAACATATAATAAAATAGTTTCAGATTGAGTTTCTCGTAACATTCATCACTGCTTTATACGTTCATTCATTGCTGCCATCCTAATAAAACAAGGTACATAATGAAGTGCTTAGAATTCCAGAGCCCACATTTCTCCCTTGTACTTAAAGCTTTAACCAGTAAGATGTATGTGGACAATAATTGATTTAGCTGTTTTCCTCATTTACATTTCACAAATCTCAGCATTTTTTCAGCTCGCTTGAGTCTATTAAAATCCGACAGAAAAAGTAAGAGAAAACATAGATTATGTCTTAGCAAAAAGCAAAACTGTCAGCTAGACATTAAAATGGCTAAACCCAAAATGCTGTATTAAAAAGGTTCTAATTTATTTATTTTTTTTAAAAAAGGTTATAGAAATCAAAAAAGCAGTCTCGAATGATAAATAACAAAATAAATACATTAATAAAATAAAAAATGTAATATATTTTACAGAAAAAAAGGCTTCTTTATGGAGTTCTTAAGTTTCCTCTTAAAGAGACGCTGAAGCAAAAAAAAAAAACAACTATGATATAATGGTTTATATTTGTAGTACAGCTAAGAAATAAAACATTAAGATCAGATACATCAGTGTAATTGTTTCCAGTACAGAAAGAGTTAAGAAACTCCAGTTGTTATCTCTATACAAAAAAGCCATTATCTCTACGACTTTCAAAAGTCTTGGAGAGGACTGTTATCTGACTTTTATTATCTCAACTGTTAGTTAACTATTTACTTTTCCTCTGGCAGAGGAGAGTTCATTAGTTCACAGACTGCTCTGAAAGAATCATTTTGAATGCTGAGTGTTGTGTAATCTGCACATATTAGAGAATGATGCAATGTTAGAAAAAACACTATATACTTGAAAATAAAAATATGAGAATATTTTCTTTGCTGCTAATCTTCTAGTAATTATTCATAGTACACAACCAATTCATTATATCATATATTTTTTTCGCTTCAGTGTCTCTTTCAAAATATAACTTTTCTAGATGAGAGTTTTGTTTTTTTTTAAATCATTTCTTCTGTGTATTATATGAAGAAGCTCTCTCTATCTCTGTCTCTGTCTCTGTCTCTGTCTCTGTCTCTCTCTCTCTCTCTCTCTCTCTGTCTCTCTCTCTCTCTCTCAATGAGTTTTTGTTACCCAGCAGTTTCTCACTGCCCAACTCTAATTTTCCTCCCTGGACCTATTTCTCCTAAAGGTGGCCACACACCATACAATTTTTTTTAAATATCTGTTCACTTCAAGAATTGCAATCAATTTTTCTGACTGATTGTAACATTTCATAAATATGACCAATGTACCACACACGTATGTTCAATTGTTCCCCAACTATGATAAAAATGATTTCAAACTCTGATAAAATTGCTAAGGTGTGTATGTAAATAAATTTACAATCTAACACACACCATATAATCTTATTGAAGAAAAATTTCTAGTGTTCCGGATCGAAAAAAATTGAAAAAAAGGGAAATCTGTATCAGATTTTTAAGTCGAATGAAAAAAAAACGTTTGATTTTTTTCTGGAGATCCAATCATATTTATCGAATTTCCGTAAAATCGGATCATTTTATTGTATTGTGTGTGGCCACCTTAAAGTGAACCTCCGGACTAAAAATCTACTCAGCAGAACTGAAAAGGCTTGGTGTTTCTTTAACAGTTTCACAGCATCAGAACTTTGTTTTTCTTACCAAAGCATCATTTTTAGCTGCATTTTTAGCTAAGCTCCACCCATCAAAGAAAAAAAGCCTGGGCTTTTTTCCCTGATGCTGTGCAGAGCATGATGGGATTTCCTATGCTGTTGTTCACATTGCCGAGCAACTGGGAGAGATGCTCTGGACACAGGGCAGTTGGAACTGTGTCTCATGCTCCCTGTCACCTCCTTTCAACCAAAAAGATGGCTGCCCCCATGAAATCACAAACCTTTGCCTGTTCTTTTAAAACAGGGTGGGTAAGAGATTATATTACCTATCTATTTTAATGAACATAACTAATGTAACTTAATGACAGTATGTTTGTTTTGGGCTGGAGTTCCTCTTTAACACTAATTTTCCTCCTCCAATCCTGCATTTCCATACCCTAATTTTCCTATTGCTATTGCAGTGACATCACACTGTGGGAGGGGTTTCACCCTAATATCAGCCACACAGATGTCCCAGATGACCTATTACAGAAAAGGTAAAGATTTCTGATGGGAAAAGGGTTATCGGCTGCTGACTGGGATGAAGTTCAGTTTCACATTAAAGTTCCTCTTTCACGTTCTCTTATACACGCAGATTAACAGGAATATTCGGAAACCAAATTCTATTACAGAGCTCCAGATCCAGATATGGCAACTTGTAAATATATCAAAAAAATAAAAACAAAAACTTAAAGGAAACCAGAGATAAATGCTTTGGCAAAAAATAAACATATCCCCCAATAGATTTTCCAAAATAAATACTATACCTGGTATTTTCGCCGCTCTGGTGTGCAGTTTTTTTGTGTTTTTTTTTACTAAAACTCTATGTAAAACACGGTTCATCAGAAAAGCATATTATTTAGTGGGCTGTGTGCAAAATGAAATCACCATTTCTAAAAACCTCTTATGACTAACAAATATAGATACAAAAAAAACGTTTTTCAATATAGCCTTACATTAGCAGCTCCTCCCATCTCATCACAGCTCTCTGTGATGCTGCCAGTATACAGAACAGGAGAGCAAAGCCAGAAGGGGGTATGCTTGGTTTTAAAAAGACATCAGAGAAGACAGACTCAGCTATAATGATTCCTGAGCAAAGCCAGACTGAATGCTCAGTCAGGGATTTTATTAGAGCTGATAACAAGCAAGCTGAGCAGTGAAGGATGAAACAAAGAGCAGAGTAGGTGTTTTCTCTAATGTCCCCACTGTTATATATGGTAAATACATGAGGGTGCTTCGTCTCTGGTACACTTAAAGTGGATCCGAGATAAACTTTTACTCATTGCAGAATTGTGTTCCTTTCATAGAGTTTATAGGGCATTCCTCAAGCCAAATATTTTTTTTGTTTTGCTTTAACACTCTAATTCCCTATAAACTGAACAAGCCTCACCCACAGCTTTATAGAGTGCCTTGGCACTGTAGCAAGGGCTTATGGGAGCTCAGTCTGGGCAGGAGGAGGAGGTTACTAGCCAGAGATTTCAGAGGCAGAGGGGAGAAGGGAGGAGGACAGGGGACTGAATTTACACACAGACAAGCTGATAGCATCTTTAGCCCTCAGCCTGTGACAAACAGAACATGGCTTCCCTCATTATCACAGGAATAAATTATTATAAACTATTGAAGCTATTTGCAGCTTGATTTGCTGTGTAAACTATCTAAACTTTAGATAAGATATATAGACAATTTAGTATAGTTAGTTTTTCATCTCGGATCCACTTTAAGTCTGTATAAAAAGGAGACAGTATACAGTGTAAATATAATAATTAAAATGAACTAAAAAGGAGTTTAAAGAGGAGCTGTTAGGTATAAGGTCTCAGAGAAAATAAACACATATATCAGTAGCTAAAGATTGGCTGTACTTACATTACATATGCATTTCACTGTCCACGTTTGGATTTCACAGAATTTGTATATAGTATATGCAGAGATAGATGCTCCTGACAGCTCATGGCAGGCTCCATATTTTTCTGTCAAATGTGTCGTCATGTCCTGCCTGCTTCCTGATCACAGATAAGCTCGTACTTGAACAACACAGTGTGCAGTGAATATTAATGAGCCATGTGGCTAGGAACAATAGCTGACTCCTGCAGTGTACTCTGCCCGGAGATTTATCAGTGCTACGCGCTGGACTGATTACAAGCTGCTGTAACGTCTCATTAGCAGCCGAGGGGAGAGCCCCAGAATGCTTTGCAGTATGGTATGCGGCTTGCGTCTTCTTAAGAATAACAGCCTTGCTGATAAGCACACATCAAAGGTAACTGAGATTTTTATCTTCACTAATGGCTTTTGGGCTTCCTTCTAAACTGTTTAACACAGGAGAATAGAGGTTTAAATTAGCTTCTGCAGCCTGACAGTTACTCTTTAAGTGTTGATTTACCTTGACACAAGTGGCTAAACTTGTATTAATTAATAATTGTATGACTTGATGAAGTGGTTAAACATGTAGTGTGTAGTGTATGCTGATAAAAGTTTGGCTACCTATCAGATGATTATGGCTGTTTTATCATATCTGTTTTGGAGAAATCCAACATTTACACCCTTTTTTACTGCATTTTAATTACTTTATCTACTCTATGCAGCACCTTCTTCTTTCTATCTAGTTCCCAACAATTGTATTCAACTGAAATATAATCCACCCAAAGCTTTGAAGCTACAACAAACCCCTTATCAAGGAAAATGTAGCAGTCATGTGTCCAGAGGAAAGACTCTTGTACATGCAAAGAAATGTGTTCTGTACTTGTGGCTGCAGCAAAATGATCGTTGTGAGATCCACTGTGGCCCTCAAACATTGGCAAGCCAGTAATCCAAGTAACATGTGGATGCCAACTTGTTAAGAAAAAGCAAATATAACTTTTTGGCCAGACGTATCCAAGGAAAACACGGCATGAACAGCCAAAGGTTGACATTTTTCAGACTTAGGGGTCCTCAGTCATTGCTACAATAGACGCAGGTCCCCGACACTCTGCGGCCCACGGTAGCTGTCCACCGCAAAGAGCAATTCCGCTACTCACATCAGCTGCAGTTAATCATCTCGCCTGGTAATGTGGTCCAGGCTGGTATCCTGCGTGATCTACCCATTCAAAGTGTCCGCTCATTAGCGAGACAACGGGGATCACGTGTAGTTGAGGTGATGACTGAGGCCGTCCTCCCGGGACTCCTCCCACTAAGGAGCACACTAGGAACAAGAGGAAGGCTGCAAGACGCTGCTGGAGGCTTGGTGAGTATTTAGAGCTGTTAATTGGCTTCCCCCTAAATGTACCCTAGACTATGATACATACACTACACAATACATACATAGACATAGGACCATGGTAGGGATGAGATTGTGAGCCCCTCTGAGGGACAGTTAGTGACAAGGCAATATACTGTATACTCTGTACTGCGCTGCGTAATATGTTGGCACAATATAAATACTTAAATAAATAAGTTGCTCAACATCTGGCGGTAAGCACATGTACCCAGCATCAGGAGATCCCCGCTGGTGCTGGATACTGGGGACTTTGCTGTACTTGGGAAAAATGCACTGTATGGCTGGGTTCACATGACATAGTGTGAAAAAGTAGCATTTTATGTCATGTTTTATGTTATTGTTATTTGGGGGTTTTTTTGCTGCGTTTTTGGTACATTTGCATTTGTTACACAGATGCGTTTTTCATGTGTTTTGTGTACATTTTGTATGCGTTTTTATATTTACATTTATACAAATCACTAGGAAGACAACAGGATGTTGAAATACTTCAGAAATCTTTATTTTTTTTTTAAAAAAGCATGTAAAATGCATTAAAATGCTATGCATGTGCATCACCATTGAATTTCATTATGTGCGTTTTGGCAGCGATCCTGCATAATATGGAATAAAACAAGCATTTGCGAAATGCATACAGTTTTTTTTTTACTAACATTGCTGCATAAAATGCAGCGTTTTTACGCAATGCTAGCGTTTCTGCTATGTCTGCACCCGGCCTCTGTGTCTGGGTCTACATGAAAAGGGGCGTCGGTAAAAAAGGGCGCCTGGTGGAGCCCATATATAGCAACTTCGGCTACAAAAAAGGCGCCTGGTGTAGCCCATATAAACTTCGCCTACAAAAAAGGCGCCTGGTGTAGCCCATATAAAAACTTCGGCTACAAAAAACTCCGGGATGTGTTAATTACTATTCCCCCTCCAGGCCGCCATGGATAGTGGGGGAATGAAATAATTCGGCTTCCAGCACTTGTAGCCCATATAAAAACTTAGGCTAGAAAAAAAGGCAATAATATGGACTACAAAGGGGCACCTTACTGTAGCCGAAAACCTTGTAGCCAAAAAAAATACGGGCTACAAAGGGGAGCCCGCTTGTAGCCGAAAACCTTGTAGCCGAAAAAATATGGGCTACAAAGGGGAGCCCGTTTGTAGCCGAAAACCTTGTAGCCGAAAAAATATGGGCTACAAAGGGGAGCCCGCTTGTAGCCTATATCAAAACTCGGGCGCCCTTTTCTACACCTTGTAGCGCATATTTCCAGAAATAACATTGATGTCTATGGCGGCGCCCTTTTCATACAGGCAGCTCGGGCGCCCTTTTCAACCGATCCCCTGTGTCTTCCCTTGAAGCATTCAGAAAAGAATAGGAATTAAAATGAAAAGAAACAGTGTGGGGGAGGGTTGTCTGTGAATCCCGAGACCACCCCCACTGAAGAATATTCGGATTCCATTTTCTATACTAAATATATCAACAGTTACACTGCCTGATGAATCTAATTAATGGTGTTTAACTTCAAAACACAGAGAAAGCAGCTAAAGCTTATTTAGTATATAGGAAAATCAAAGTATAATTACTCTTAATTTAACTATGTTAAAGAGAACTCTGCAGGCAATTATTCATCATTAATGTGAATCGGTAAAGAAAAAACAGTAGCAAAAGTAACTGCTAAACACGTGGCAAGGCTCCGTATACATGCAGAACAAAGCACTTTCTTCCAAGCTGGGATTTTAAAGTAAACCCGCCATGTTTAAAATACAGGGAGTGCAGAATTATTAGGCAAGTTGTATTTTTGAGGAATAATTGTATTATTGAACAACAACCATGTTCTCAATGAACCCAAAAAACTCATTAATATCAAAGCTGAATATTTTTGAAAGTAGTTTTTAGTTTGTTTTTAGTTTTATCTATTATTGGGGGATATCTGTGTGTGCAGGTGACTATTACTGTGCATAATTATTAGGCAACTTAACAAAAAACAAATATATACCCATTTCAATTATTTATTTTTACCAGGGAAACCAATATAACATCTCAACATTCACAAATATACATTTCTGACATTCAAAAACAAAACAAAAACAAATCAGTGACCAATATAGCCACCTTTCTTTGCAAGGACACTCAAAAGCCTGACATCCATGGATTCTGTCAGTGTTTTGATCTGTTCACCATCAACATTGCGTGCAGCAGCAACCACAGCCAGGACTGGGAGTTGAGCTTGACTCTATCCTCAACCCGAAAAGGCCCCACAAGCTCATCTTTGATGATACCAGCTCAAACCAGTACTCCACCTCCACCTTGCTGGCGTCTGAGTTGGACTGGAGCTCTCTGCCCTTTACCAATCCAGCCACGGGCCCATCCATCTGGCCCATCAAGACTCACTCTCATTTCATCAGTCCATAAAACCTTATAAAAATTAGTCTTGAGATATTTCTTGGCCCAGTCTTGACGTTTCAGCTTGTGTGTCTTGTTCAGTGGTGGTCGTCTTTCAGCCTTTCTTACCTTGGCCATGTCTCTGAGTATTGCACACCTTGTGCTTTTGGGCACTCCAGTGATGTTGCAGCTCTGAAATATGGCCAAACAGGTGGCAAGTGGCATCTTGGCAGCTGCACGCTTGACTTTTCTCAGTTCATGGGCAGTTATTTTGTGCCTTGGTTTTTCCACACGCTTCTTGCAACTCTGTTGACTATTTTGAATGAAACGCTTGATTTTTCGATGATCACGCTTCAGAAGCTTCGCAATTTTAAGAGTGCTGCATCCCTCTGCAAGATATCTCACTATTTTTGACTTTTCTGAGCCTGTCAAGTCCTTCTTTTGACCCATTTTGCCAAAGGAAAGGAAGTTGCCTAATAATTATGCACACCTGATATAGGGTGTTGATGTCATTAGACCACACCCCTTTTTATTACAGAGATGCACATCACCTAATATGCTTAATTGGTAGTAGGCTTTCAAGCCTATACAGCTTGGAGTAAAACAACATGCATAAAGAGGATGATGTGGTCAAAATACTCATTTGCCTAATAATTCTGCACTCCCTGTATGTGTCAGCCAGGCCGGAGTTACTATAAGGCACGGTAGACACATGCCTGCAGGCACTTTATGATGGAAATATGGCTCACTCCCTCTCTGAGTGCCTCTGTCCCTTCTTCCCTATGCAGAGTCTTGAGCAGCACGTAAAAGAGAGGTTACCCAACTCACCCTGCTCTCGATATTCCAGTCAGTGTTGGACTGGGAGCTGGGAGAGCTGAGGAAATCCACTTGCTGGCCAAGCAGCAGTAATCAGGTGTTGCTGCTCACAGTGAAGACTTGCTGCAGGTTTTTATTGGGAGTAATAACACAGGGTTACTGCTGCTTGGCCAGCAAGTCGATTTCCTCAGTTTTACCACCTCCCAGTCCGACACTGATTCCAGTGACGAGATCTCTCTTCTTCAGTCGGGCCATTTCTAGCTACTTAATACTGAGGTTCTTCTAGCTGCCTAATACTAAGGGGCACCTGTAGCTACCTATGACGGGCAAGGGGAGTAAGGGAGAAGTGACAGCTGGGGCAGCCAGCACAGTTGTGCTGCAGTTTGGTTAGGGTTTTTAGGTTCAAGTCTAAGGTGCCAGGATATCTGTGGCTATAGGCTCCTGTGAGGTAAATCCAGGCCTGGTGTCAGCTTTTGTGGAGTAAAGAGATATGTTTTAAGGACTTCAGAAAACTTCTGTAGAACTCTGTAACTCTCTGTTGCTCTCTGAAGTCAATACTTGTCTTGCAAGACACGTAAGTGCCATTGGCTGAGGGGAGGAAGTGGTAGCTGGGTTTGCCTGAGCAGAATCTGCTGAGGGTAGTAAAACAATCTAGTATTTTGTTATGGAAGCAGGTGGATTTTGTGCTTCAACCCAATAAGTTTGTGCTGGTTAAACAGGTCTCTATGGCTGAAGAAACTTTCTGAGGGTGACGCAACATAACTTATGTAATTGTGGAGGTGTGGTAGGCCTACCATCATGGTGGCTACAGAGGGGTGAGGCATAGGTTTATTTGTATTGAATTGTATTGAGTCATTAAGTTAGATAGTAATGGGTGAACGTCTCACAGTGTAGTTCAGAGGAACATGGCAAACGTTGAAAATAAGCCACCTAAGTCACGGGAAGCCTCTAAATGATCCAGGGGCTTTCCATATCCTCCTCGACCCCACCCCTGCTAGCCGTGATCCTCTTCTTCTTCACAGCTACCATCCAGTGCAGGATAAGCAGAAATCACATTATGCACAGCCCTGGGTGTCAGTGGGCTGTGGAGTGTCACACAGAAAAGACCACAGGAGACCGATGTGCTAGGCCTTAAAAGGGCTGTTTGGGGTGCTTTCACAGCAAGTGAGGAACGCAGGCCTAGCTAATGCTGTCCCTACCTATCTGCAGCAAGTCTGTCCCTGCTCTCACTGTAGCAGTCAGCAGCCAGCAGAGAATTAATCCAATATGGCCGCCGCAACTGCTTTTTGATAGTGGGTTGGGGGGGTCCAGGAAGTTGTGCTAGCTGATTGGCTGCCATGTGTTTGCTGACTGTGAGGTAAGGGGTCAAAGTTTAGCTCAATGATGATGTATAGGGGGCGAATCGAACACGCCAAATGTTTGCTGTGAATACTGCTCGCCAACAAACTGTTCGGGCCATCTCTACTACTCTCGTGTTGATAATACGGTAGAGGCAGAACAGGACAGCAAAAATGGAACAGATATAAAGATGAAAGATCATCACACACACAGGCAGATGCAGTTTAATCTTTCAGCAGCCAAATTATTTAGAAGCTTGCAAGTGCTCCAGGCCAATTTATTGAAGCATGTTTTTTATTTCTTACTTGTTACATTTGCTTGCTTCTAATTATCACAGGTGTAGTGCGTATTAATGGCCACTTGTCACTAGTGGGCAGTGTGAGACAATAACAGAGGACTTCTGCTTTCTCTATTTTCTGCTAGCAGAGAAAGAGCATCCTAAGAATTTACAACACAGTATGATCTGCCGACTGAGGTGAAAAGCAGCGCACTTATCTTGAACGAGAGAAATCTATTGAAGTGGCTAATGGGTAAAGAGATTGGTTGCAGGTTCAGTGCAGATCAGATGTAAAACATACCTGTGGGGAGAAAAGGATGTAGTTCATGATTGGGGACTTTGAAGATTAATTAAGGGTGCATGTGTTGTTGAGTCATAAATTGAATTCTGGTGAGTTCGACCCTTAGAAAGCTGCCCTTTGAAAATGAGATCTGATCTGATATTGTGCAATGTGACAAGTAAGTAGGGATGCTCATTCGAATTTCACGGAAATGCAAGTTCTGGAAATCGTGGAAATTTTCACTGAATTTAACATCGATTTCTCAAAAACTATAAGGTTGTTTTGAAAACTTTTTTTGCATCTTGTTCACAAGATTCTGTTTAATAAACCCTGAAAATGTGGTGTTTCTAGGCCTTACGGGGGATTTGCTATTAACTTCTAAGGTTGGCGGATTTTTACTGTAATGTAAAATGCAGAAAATCTGCATTATCCGATATGCGGTAATTTTAAGACTCAAAATGAATAAACCAATCAGAGACTGGGGATTTAGGCGGAAATTTCCGCATTCTCTGATTGGCTTATTCATTCTGAGTCTTCTGATTGGCTTAAAATCACCGCATATCGGATAATGCAGATCTTCTGCATTTTACAATACAGTAAAAATCCGCCAACTTTAGCGGTAAATAGCAAAGTCCTCATAAGTCCTAGAAACACTACATTTTCAGGGTTTGTTAAACAAAATCTTGTGAACAAGAAGATAAAAAAAGTTTTCAAAAAGACCTTATAGTTTTTGAGAAAATCGATGTTAAAGTCGGCAGAAATTTCCATGAAATTGGTAGCAGAAAGTGGAATCGCTAGCAGTAGCGGTAATTGGCAATGGCGGAATGCGGATTTTCTGCGGAATTGGAAACTGCCATTTCCGACCATCCCTACAAGTTAGTAAAAGACTGATGCTGTATCTGGTCGCTTTGGATCATTTCCCTTATCTTATATTGCATGCCTACCTTTGCTCACTCCACTGGCTACCTATGAAAGAATTCTGTTTAGGGTTGGCTTATTGACAATCAAATCCTTGCACAATCTGGGCCCTGGACACCTGAAGGACTTGTCACAACCGCATCATCCCCCCCACAATCACAGATCAAAAGGATGTTATACTTTGGACTCCCCAGAGTCCACCTCAAGACCTTTGGAGACATCCTGTCATGCTGCCCCTACACTTTGGAACTCCTAGCCACACCCTATCAGGACAGCTCCATCCCTGAAAGCATTTAAAGAGGAACTCCAGTGAAAATAATGTAATAAAAAAGTGCTTCATTTTTACAATAATGATGTATAAATGATTTAGTCAGTGTTTGCCCATTGTAAAATCTTTCTTCTCCCTGATTTACATTCTGACATTTATAACATGGTGACATTTTTACTGCTGGCAGGTGATGTCAGTGAAGGAGATGCTACTTGCTTTTTTGGCAGTTGGAAACAGCAGTAAACAGCTATCTTCCACAATGCTATGAGGTTCACAGGCAGGAAACTGTGAGGGCCATGGTCCTGACATCCCCCTGTGGGAGGGGTTTCACCACAATATCGGCCATACAGACTTCCCTGATGAAGTCCCTGATGTGAGCAGCACGGTGGCGTAGTGGTTAGCTCTCTCGCCTTGCAGCGCTGGGTCCCTGGTTCGAATCCCAGCCAGGGCACTATCTGCAAAGAGTTTGTATGTTCTCTCTGTGTCTGCGTGGGTTTCCTCCGGGCACTCCGGTTTCCTCCCACATTCCAAAAACATACGGATAAGTTAATTGGCTCCCCCTAAAAATTGGCCCTAGACTACAGTACTTACACACACTAAATAATATAGACATATGGCAATGGTAGGGATTAGATTGTGAGCTCCTTTGAGGGACAGTTAGTGACAAGATATATATATATACACTGTACAGCGCTGCGTAATATGTCGGCGCTATATAAATACTAAATAATAATAAAAATAATAATAATGATCTATTTGAGAAAAGGAAAAGATTTCTCATGGGAAAGGGGTATCAGCTACTGATTGGGATGACGTTCAATTCTTGGTCGGAGTTTCTCTTAAGTCCAAACTAAAAAGCCACCTCTTTAGTCAAACATTTATGAACACCTGGCTATTTCCTCTGTAACACAGTCCAGCCTGCAACCCTGTGCTGGCAACCTATGTGCTTTGAGTCCTATGGGAGAAAAGGGCTTTACAAATGCTATTGTATTGTATTATTATGTCTAGCTTTAGTATACCCAAGAAAACTGCTTCAGACTCCTAAAATGAACACAATTTTATTTTTGAAACAAAAAAATATTCGCACAGTAAGGTTCCCAAAACTTTTCTCTGAAGCCGACATTTTTGAGGACTTTGATGAATGACACCCTTACACATTCATCTTCTGGCAAATGTTTAGTTATTAACTCAATTGTCCAAATGTAGTAATACTCATTTATATCCAGTGGCAGTCGGATACTCCCACACAGAAACCAGAACTGAGATCATTTTTCATGAGCGTCCATTGACAGGAAGAAAAAAAAAAAAAAAAAGACGATATTCAGATTGGTGTCTTTAAACCGTTTCTCCTCTTCCTGTGCTATAGACTGGTGGCTACAGATTCGCGTCACTTCTGACGGTCGCCGGTAATGCCGTGACTGGTAGCTGATGCATATCCCTCGTCATATTTCATTACATTTAGTTCTAGCAGACTTCTACCCAATCAATATCCGTTAGTTCCACCCATTTCACTAGGTTACACCCGTAAGGCAAGATGAGTGGAAAAACGAATGTCTGACGCTTGTGGAATTTTTATGCTGGCAGTGGGCCTTCATTTTTATGACATATGAATGAATCAAAGTCATTTGATTTAGAATAAGATAGACTGAGTACAGCAGGTGATTTTTAACTCCTTTCACACAGATTAAGCCTTAAAGCAGAATATAACCCAGCATTTCAGCTTTGCTCTAAAACATTATATACAGCATATAATATGCAGACAGTATTTTTTTTTTACTAGACCAGCATTGGAAGGGTTACACACAGAGCTTGAAAGTTCCATGGAGAAAAATGCAGACACATCCGAGGTTTAGATAGATACATTTAAGTAAACACAATGTAACAAGTGGTGAATTTGACACACGCTCTGACTTTGCAGGAGCTCCCAGACACAGAGAGAGAGAATGAGTCACATTCCTCACTTGTTACATTGTGTTTACTTAAATTTATCTATCTAAACTTTGGATGCATCTGCATTTCTCTCCATGGAGCTTTAAAGCTCTGTGTGTAACCCTTCCAATGCTGGTCTAGTAAAAAAAAAAATGCTGGCTGCATATAATATGCTGTAAATAATGTTTTAGAGCAACGTTGAAATGCTGGGTTATATTCTGCTTTAAAGAGGAATTTATGTACATATCACAAAATTTGCTATGTGTGTTGAGGGAATAAGACACAAAAGGAATTTTTCAAAAAGATCATGGGGTTGATTCACAAAAGCGTGATAACTCAGTTATCATGCCTAAAAGCTTTGCACGTGCAAACTAGGGTGCTAAGCAGTTAGCATGTGCAAACTACTTAGCACAGTAGTTAGCAAATGCAAACTACTTAGCACCATAGTTAGCACGTGCAAAGCATGTTAGCACCCTAGTTAGCATGTGCAAACTACAGTGCTAAGTAGTTTGCACGTGCTAACTAGGGTGCTAAGTAGTTTGCACATGCTAACTACGGTGCTAAGTAATTTGCACGTGCTGACTACTGTGCTAAGTAGTTTGCATATGCTAACTACTTAGCACCCTATTTAGCACGTGCAAAGCATGTTAGCACGTGCAAAGTGGCTTTAGTGAATCAAGCCCCATGTAGTTTGTGAGGTAGTCAATTTTGAAAATGCAATGAAAAAATGTTTTTTTAAACTGCAATTATCCTGTGATTAAAAAAACATTTTTAATTTGCATTTTTAAAAACAGCAAGGACTTTTTTGAAAAGTTTCTTGCTCCCACCGTTCCCCTAACAAAGGCAGCAATTTTAGTGATGATAGTATCTAGAGAGGCTTTGCTATTAAGCGTAAAGTCAGCACACAATTATGCAAAATTTTGCACAATTACACACAATTACAAATGAATTACGCAAAATCAATTCAATGTCCAAACTGCAATTACACATGGCCATAATTATGAAAAATGACGTAAAATTTGATGTAATCGCAATTAGCAGATAATGACCATCCCTAAAACTAATATGAATTTGAGAGGTTTTTTGACAAATAGACAAGGTTATTAGCGGTAAAGTTATATACAAATCTTTTTTTTTCATGTGTATTGAAAAGATAAACAAAAACTTATACTTGTCCTATACACATCATTTTCTAATTTACTGTTATTAAATATATCTCTGCTGTCCATTGCCTAACAATTTCCAAAACTGACTGGACATGTTTTTATAAGCACATAGAAACAAGGTAAGCCAGCTGACATAATGTTTGCCACCAATCTCTGCAATATATACTAATGATCTGAATGGAGTGTATTTTTTTTAGGGATGGTCGGAATGCCAATTTCCGATTCAGCGGTAATTCCGCATTCCGTCATGTACCAATTACCGATTCTGCTTTCCGCTACCAATTTCCGCATTCCGATGCGGAATTTCCAACGGAAATCGCGGAAATTCCGCCCAACTTTAACATCTATTTTCTCAAAAACTATAAGGTCTTTTTGAAAACCGCTAAAGTCGGCGGATTTTTACTGTAATGTAAAATGCAGAAAATAGGCAGATGCAGATTTTCTGCATTTTACATTACAGTAAAAATCCACCGACTTTAGCGGTTAATAGCAAAGCCCCCGTAAGTCCTAGAAACACCAAATTTTCAGGGTTTATTAAACTGAATCTTGTGAACAATATGCAAAAAAAGTTTTCAAAAGGACCTTACAGTTTTTGAGAAAATCGATGTTAAAGTCAGGTGGAATTTCCGCGATTTCCGGCGGAAATTTCCGCGATTTCTGGCGGAAATCCGCCTACAGCACTTGCATTACCGATTTCCGCATTCCGATGCGGAAATGCAATTTCCGACCGGAATTTCGGAAATTGCATTTCCGCGGAATCCGAATGAGCATCCCTAATTTTCTTTTCTAAACAGTTGTGACATTTTATTAAATAATAATAAGTAAAAAATGGAAAGCAATACAATTTGTCAAAATAACCCCCTGAATATTTTTTTTTTTTAACTGGTGCAACCAAAAATACTGAGCCAGTATTTTTTTAGCAAAATACTTTTATGTTAAAAATACTAAATAATGTAGCCCATATCATTTTATATAACCACATCACACAGAGGATTTAATATAGGGGGAGCAGACCCTACAACAGAAGGGAGGCCCAGGGTATGGGGGCCCAAAAGACATACCCTCCCACCCTCTTTTCTCTTTCTGGTACAGGGTTCCAGCCCTCAGCTCAGAGACTATTGTGGTCAGACTTGTTATGTGAGGCACAGACTAACCAGAAAGCTCATGGTGACCCAGAACTCATTGGAGTGTGTAAGGGACTACAATGGCCCTAAAAGCCCCCTTACTAAGATGTTAAGAAAAACAAAAGTTTGCTTTCCTAAAACAGAAAGAATTTGCGACAATTCAGGTTGGAGTGAGCTTGAGATGTCTCCCAGAGCATCACTGCTGAATATATGCAAATTAACCATTGTACCCTTAGAAGCTAAACACACCTCCAGATCCGCTGGAATGCAATGATGTATCATGTGTGTGTTTCTATTCGATTATTTGCAATACTGTTATGTATATATGTATGTTATCACACGGCATCAGTTGGTCTCTGAGGAAGCAAGCATTTAGCTTGCGAAACGGCTGTTAGACCTTGTGCCTGATTTATGGTGTCTGTCACTGACGGGATGGAATCTCAAGCTCACTCCGACCTGAATTATCGCAAATTCTTTTTTTAGGAAAGCAAACTTTTGTTTTTGCTATGGGTGGAGGTATTCATTTATTTTTATTTATTTTATTTATAAAGCACCAACAGCACTGGACAATAAATAGGGTTACAGACAGCAATAAATAGGGGTGACAGACAGGTCAGACAGGAATACAAGGTACAAGTTCACGCAATGGAGTGATGGTCTTAGAGACCAAGTCATTCAAGTCAGTCAGTGAGATGGGTGCACAATGATGAGGGTGCGTGATCAAGTAGGATACACTACGGGGGAGGACCCTGCCAAAGGCTCACAATTTAGAGGGAGGGAGTATAGACGCACTAAATAGGGGACAGAGAAGGTTAGATCATTAGGGAGTGAGGATAGGCCAGCGTGTAAACGGTGGATTTTGAGGGCGTGCTTAAAAAGCGGAATATAACCCAGAATTTCTTCTTTGCTCTAAAAGATTATTTACAGCATATAATATACTAACACAATGGGTTTTTTTTTAGTAAAACAGCATTCAAAGGGTTACATCACAGGGCTGACTCTTTCTTCTGCAGGGAGAACCCGCATCTGAACTGCTGTTAATCTTATCTTGTGTACACATTCTTTACGTGATACATGTATGTAAACATTATCTGGCTGTGCAGGACTTCAGCTGATGAGTGCTGGAGTGAAACACAGGTCAGAAATCACTGGTGGCTGCATTTACAACAGAATTACAACAGTTATGAATAAAATGCAGCAGCAGCTTTAAAAATAAATAAACTGAACTTTGGGAAGTTATAATATCTAAATGAATAATAATACTTGTGCACAAAAGCAAACATGATAATTGTATGGGTTATAAAAAGTAGGAACATGCATTTTTGTTGAAAATGTTGTCAGAGTTTTAAACCACTTTAAAGGTGTGGAAGGAGGGGCAAGCCTGATGGGGGGGGGGGGGGGTAAAAGGAAGTTCCAAAAAGTGGGGGTAAGCTCTAGAGAAGTCCTGGAGCCACACAATGGAGTGGGTAGGCATGAGGCAGTCAGAAGTAGGTTGTTGGAGGACTGGAGAGAGAGCAGCCAGGAGTTTATCTTTGCCTGAGTTCAGAAATGTAAATTGGGCAAGTCTTGTGGACGTGTTTATATAAGCCAGACACAGGATATGAAAGTTGGTCACCAATGGGGACGGAAAATGGTGTGAGAACATTGGGGAGGCCCTTCAAAGTTTTGCTAAAGTGCCCTCTGGTTTGAAGTTACACCCGCCATAAACACGCCTTCAATTAATTTTTGTAAAATCTTAAAACTGTTATAATATTGTTTTAAATATACAAAAACAAACACTCAAAATATTCTTTTAATATTGTTTAACTGCTGGCAAAGAAAAAAAGGTCTCTTATAACATTCAGCTCGTGTGCAGTCTTTTTTAGAAGAGACAAAACGAGTGGTGGCAGTGTGTTAAATACGCTCATTAAAGAGAACCCGAGGTGGGTTTGAAGAATATTATCTGCATACAGAGGCTGGATCTGCCTATACAGCCCAGCCTCTGTTACTATCCCAAACCCCCTAAGGTCCCCCTGCACTCTGCAATCCCTCATAAATCACAGCCATGCTGCTGACAAACAGCTTGTCAGAGCTGGCTGTGTTTATCTCTATAGTGTCAGTCTGCTGCTCTCCCCGCCTCCTGCAGAACTCCATTCCCCGCCTGCATCCCTTCCCTCCCTGCTGATTGGAGGGAAGGGATGGGGGCAGGGACCAGAGCTATGCAGGAGGCGGGGGAGCAGCTGAGACTGACACTACAGATGTAAACAGAGCCTCACAGCATGGCTGTGATTTAGGAGGGATTGCAGAGTGCAGGGGGACCTTAGTGGGGTTTGGGATAGCAACAGAGGCTGGGCTGTATAGGCAGATCCAGCCTCTGTATGCAGATAACATTCTTTAAACACACCTCGGGTTCTCTTTAAGAAAGGAGTTATTCTGCTTTCAGGTGATGTTTTTGTCTAATTTACTTCCTTTTTTCTGTACTCATAGACACCTGTAATTGTGAAAAAATGTATTCAGCTCTCTATTAATGAGCACAATGTCAGATTTTGGCCCCCATCTTCTGTCTTTTAAATGGTGTTGTAATGTCCATAGTTGTTATACTCTAAATTTAGTACATCCTGAATCTGAACACCATTGAAATCAATCGATAAATATTCTGGTTTTGTTTTAGTCTCAATATAGAATCTAGAGCAGCCAAATGCACCAAAAACCTTAGGAAATCTTAAGAACATGTTGCTGTTAAAAAAGGGAGAGGGGATTTTTACAGCATTGGGGAGGGCCATTTTACAGGGCTTAGAGGTCAACATGGTAAGGATGCAAAACTCTCAATTCATAGCTTTCTGAGGTCTGTTAATCTTACACACAATGGACCATATGCAGTTAACCTTTTCTCCTGCGTTTTCTCCTGGGAGATAATTTTTAGTTTCTGCACAGTGTGCAGTGTATCTATGCCCTGCAGGACTTCATCTGAAGTCCCAGAGATGTAAATGTTCATCTGTTTCTGTGCGTGCTCCCTGCTTGCAATCGTGGTCGCTCCCACGTGCGTTCTCGTTGCTGCCCGTAAGTACCAAGATCATCATCTAAGTGCCCATGTCAATGATCGTTGGCATCAAGGAGGTGCCTACAGTCATTGACAAAAGCAAAAGTAACACATACTGTTCAGTATACAGAGGAATAAATGGGGAGGGGGCATCTAGTGGCCAAATAGTAAATTACACCATAACCCTAGTGTCGACATCTTCCACTGCACATAACAGAGTATACATGGGGTTCGAAGTCTAAAGTGCCAGTACATCTGGGCCTATAGGCTCCTGTGATGTAAATCTGGGTCTGATCATGATCCAAATAGGATGAGGAAAATGTAACAATTAACTGTTATAGGCCTACTAATACCAACACCTTTATACAGTCTTTTGCATATTTTCTTTTAAACTATGTTAGCTAGTTTACTTGTAGGGTTGATGCTGAAGGGTGCATATTTTTGTTTAAGCTTTAGGAAAGGAGAAAAATACCAGCTTGATATAGAAGTAGGCTAGAGTCTATAGGCAGCTAAATACTGGAGGCCAATTCTAAGGTAATAGGGGATTTTTTTTTTTTTTGCACGGAATTTGCCTTTATTGGGTCTCTGCAATCAAAGCTGTTATTTCATTTTTTTTTTATTAGCTGCTGTAAAGCTGAGTTCCAAGGTTTGAAACCTTGTTGCGCCTACTGCAAATATGTCCTATGCAGTCTGCTGGGTCTTGAAAGTCTTCTATATCATGGAGGTGGGCAGCAACACTTACCATGGCAGGAGGTGACAGAGCCAGGAACTTTGGCAGAACGATGTAATTATCACAGAAGAAGACCTCAAGAGGCTGGTGATAAACAACCAGGTGATTTATCCCACCCGATTTCATCTGCACGTGGCTATTGTGATGAAAGAAACTTTTAACATTTCTTCACTTAAAATAAATACCATGAAGATCACGATGATGATGGTGATCACAGTAATGATGATAATAATTGGAATCCTACATAACGTTTAGCCAGACATGAACGATAACCTTTAAAAACGTACTCCGCAGTGCACTTACTCGTGTTTTAAAGCAACTTTCGTTCCTCAGATGAAAAGGAAAAGGAAATCCATTGATCCAATTCTGCCTAGCAATTGAAAATGGGAATGATAGCAGAAAAGGCACTTAAAAGTAAAACCAGCCGTGTCTCCAGTTATTGCGTGATCTCTCGACCTACCGTGGTGTGAAAGCTTAAGTTGGAAAAGTCAGGCTCGCTATAAGTAAGTCAAAAGTAGAACTTTTTCCCAAGTCTACCCAGTCTGGTTTTTTTTGTGTTACAAAGAATCTTTCAACACATTTTACTTCATCCAACACTTTTTTTTCTACTGGAAACATGGAGAAAATTCTTCTTTATAGTTTTCTAAACAATAATAGTATTTTTTATTAAACAATATTAAAATTAGGATAATGGGCTAAACGTGATGTGAATAAATAGTAATAATCGTAACAATAAATACAAGATACACAATGATGAGCTTTATCCAATTTACGTTATCTCCTAAGTTTTCTCCTTGGTGATATTTTAATTCCTTATCAATAACATGCTTTATGAACCACCCGCAAGCAAGAAAATGCAATACTCAGAATAATTTGACAGTACTTTTTCTCCTGCTTGGTAATATTTCAATTGCAGAGTGCCAAAAGGTTATTTTAAACAGAAAATGAAAACAACTTTGGGAAAAAGTGAATTGAGTAAAGGCCAATAATACTACGATGATAATTAATTAATTATTTAGTATTAATATGGTGCTGACATCTTCTGCAGCGCTGTACAGAGTATATTGTTTTGCCACTTAACTGTCCCTCAGAGGGGCTCACAATCTAATCCCTACCATAGTCCTATGTCTATGTATATATCCTGTAGTGTGTGTATCGTGGTCTAGGACAATTTAAGGGAAGCCATTTAACTTACATAGTTACATAGTTATTTGAGTTGAAAAAAGACATACATCCAGTGCTGCTCGGATACCCCTTTTCAAAATCTGAATTGAATTCAAGAAGTTATAAATCAGGATGATACCATTGAATTCGGTTCCGGATACCCAGATATCCGGATCTGAATCGGATTTCCGAATCCGAACTTATTGGGATCCGAGTAAAATCGGATATCCGAACCCAATATTCGAAATATCCGGTTGGAATTGGATATCTGGATAGAAAACCGAAAGTGGCCTGAAAATGGCTTAAATGGCTTAAATTCTCTCTCTCTCTCTCTCTCTCTCTCTCTCTCTCTCTCTCTCTCTCCTATCTCTCTCTCTCTCTCTCTCTCTCTCTCCTCTCTCTATCTCTCTCTCTCTCTCTCTCTCTCTCTTTCTCTCTCTCTCTCTCTCTCTCTCTCTGTCTCTCTCTCTCTCTCTCTCTCTCTCTCTCTGATTTTTGCCATTGAAGGTATTTTTTTTGCTTCTGATTGGATACCAAAACTAACTATCCGACCCGATTTCGGATTTTAACATAGAGATCTGAGTTTGCTCGGATAGTGCTATTCAGATTTTAAAAAAAATATTCAAATTCCTATTCAAGGTTCGAATAGTGAAAAAAGTTCGGATTATCTGGGTGGTTCGGATACACGAATATTGGATAAGCAGCACTGCATACATCCATCAAGTTCAACCATAAAACAAAGTACAACACCAGCCTGCTCCCTCACATATCCCTGTTGATCCAGAGGAAGGCGAAAAACCCTTACAAGGCATGGTCCAATTAGCCCCAAAAGGGAAAAAAATCCTTCCCGACTCCAGATGGGAATCAGATAAAATCCCTGGCTCAACACCACTGGGCATTACCTAGTAATTATTGCCATGGATGTCTTTCATCGCAAGCAGGGGTGCAGCTAAGGTTTTTGTGGCCCCAAGCGGACTGTAGGAAGTGGCCCTATCCGCGGCGAAAAATGGGTGTGGCTATCCCCGCATAAGTGGGCGTGACCATGACATGTGGGTGGAGCTGGAGGGCGGATTGGGGCGGGGCTGTTTGCGGGGAAAATGGATGTGGGGGTGATTGAGGCAAGCGCAGCGCGCCGCGCCGAAAGATGGATTTGGCCATGACATTGTATGGGCGGAGCTTAACCGTAGCACAGCAAATATAGCCAACTATGACTATTAAATAATAAATGCAGCAACAGTTACCCCAGACACCAGAAAATAAAAACGCAATTTGTGCAACATTTCAGCAGAAAACAAACAGAATTTGGGCCACATTTCAGCAGAAATCAAACGCAATTTGGGCCACATTTCAGCAGAAATCAAACGCAATTTGGGCCACATTTCAGCAGAAGTCAAACGCAATTATGGCACATTTTCAGCAGAAATCAAACGCAATTATGGCACATTTTCAGCAGAAATCAAACGCAATTAGGGCCACATTTCAGCAGAAATCAAACGCAATTTGGGCACATTTTCAGCAGAAATCAAACGAAATTAGGGCACATTTTCAGCAGAAATCAAACGCAATTTGGGCACATTTTCAGCAGAAATCAAACGCAATTTGGGCCACATTTCAGCAGAAATCAAACGCAATTATGGCACATTTTCAGCAGAAATCAAACGCAATTATGGCACATTTTCAGCAGAAATCAAACGCAATTAGGGCCACATTTCAGCAGAAATCAAACGCAATTTGGGCACATTTTCAGCAGAAATCAAATGAAATTAGGGCACATTTTCAGCAGAAATCAAACGCAATTATGGCACATTTTCAGCAGAAATCAAACGCAATTTGGGCCACATTTTCAGCAGAAATCAAACACAATTATGGCACATTTTCAGCAGAAATCAAACGCAATTAGGGCCACATTTCAGCAGAAATCAAACGCAATTTGGGCACATTTTCAGCAGAAATCAAACGCAATTAGGGCACATTTTCAGCAGAAATCAAATGCAATTAGGGCACAGTTCAGCAGAAATCAAACGCAATTAGGGCACAGTTCAGCAGAAATCAAACGCAATTAGGGCACATTTTCAGCAGACATCAAACGCAATTAGGGCACATTTTCAGCAGAAATCAAACACAATTAGGGAACAGTTCAGCAGAAATCAAACGCAATTAGGGCACAGTTCAGCAGAAATCAAACGCAATTAGGGCACAGTTCAGCAGAAATCAAACACAATTAGGACACAGTTCAGCAGAAATCAAACACAATTAGGGCACAGTTCAGCAGAAATCAAACGCAATTAGGGAACAGTTCAGCAGATATCAAACGCAATTAGGGCACATTTTCAGAGCTGCAAACTGAAAAGAATTTACTCACCTGGCACTGGCAGAAGTCTTCTCTCCCCATCTCCTCTCCTGGCCGGCTCCTCAGGCGCACAGTTCCCACGGAGCTCCGTCCCTCCTCCAATTGAATCAGGGCTACGGGAAGATGGCCACCCGAAGCCCTGTACTGGAGGCATAAATAGTCTCCAGAGCAGGGCTTCGGCGGCGGCCATCTTCCCGTAGCCCTGCCCTACTCTGCTCTGCCAGCCCCGCGGGGCTGCGGGAAAACAGTGACGTCACGCCGACGTCACTGAGCCGCCGAGGCCCCTACGATCTTGAGGCCCCAAGCGACCGCTTGGTTCGCTTTATGCCTCGCGGCGCCCCTGATCGCAAGGAAAGCAACTTATCTGTAGGTTCAATGCAAGGAAAAAAACGTAAACTGTATGTTTTTGGGATACGGGAGGAATTATCGGTTAATCAAAAGACTGGATATTACAGAGTATTTTGGAGAGGTTTCAGAGGTTTTCCAATCTTCACAGTAAATCAGCATATTCTGTGATTGCTCCAATACTCGCAAGTATTTCCGATTTTACATAATTTCAGAAATCTCACCTTTCTTTTACCTGCATACATAGCTAAAGCCATACCGAAGCACAATGATTACTGGGCATGTCAGATTATTGCAAGACTTGTAAAATTGGGCGGCCTCTATAGAGAATTTGGGCACCAGCAATGTGTATAATCTGTGAGCTGGGGAAACCGGAGCTCAGCTATAATATAACACAACTTGCAGATTGCAGATAAAGCATGTAAAGGGTCTGTTGGGAGGCACCAGAGTTCAGCTATCATATAGCCAAACTTGTGTCTATTATGCAATCGGTACTAGAGTTCAAGTACTGTGAAGCCAAACTCCGTGCCGTAGAGATACACGTACAGCTGAATAAGAGCTGCGATGGGGCGTATATTGGTGTGCCCCTCAGGCAACGTGTTAGGTGCAGGTGGGAGGAGGTTATTCTTGAAGTGGCCACACATCAAGCAATTTTTTATGTTTTTTTTTTTTATAGAATTACAATATTTTTTTCTGGTTAGCATGTTTGAATAATCTGACTAATTTATCACACACCTGTTTAATTTTTCCCAAATTATGATAAAATAATATTGAACCCCCCCCCCCCCCCCCCCCCCACCTGGAAAAAAAAATGCTGCTTGGGTTTATAAATAAAGAAACTAGCAATCTAGCCTACATCATTCAATTTGTATTCGATTTTTTAAAAAAACTGAATGGAAAAATCAGGTATTCCCGATTATTATTATTATTTAGTATTTACATAGAGCCGACATCTTCCGCAGCGCTGCACAGAGTATATTGTCTTGCCACTAAAGCTGGCCACTAACGGTCCAATTTCTAGTGAAAAAACGTTAGAGCGATCAGAAATTCTGATCGGACGAAAAATCGTTCACTACACCATCAACTAACCAATCTTTGCTTCCTATCACGACCACCAAGAAAATCCAAATTTCCGTTCGACGAAAATTCATTCGGGCGACATTTTTTTCACTCGTTCATAATCGATTGTGTCCACCAATGGAGATTATTTACAACCAATGCGATCAGAATTTCTGATCGCTGGAACGATTTTTCGCTAGAAATTGGACCGTTAGTGGCTAACTCTGTACAGCGCCAATCAACTTAAGCTGGCCACTAACGGTCCAATTTCTAGTGAAAAAACGTTAGAGCGATCAGAAATTCTGATCGGACGAAAAATCGTTCACTACACCATCAACTAACCAATCTTTGCTTCCTATCACGACCACCAAGAAAATCCAAATTTCCGTTCGACGAAAATTCATTTGGGCGACATTTTTTTCACTCGTTCATAATCGATTGTGTCCACCAATGGAGATTATTTACAACCAATCCGATCAGAATTTCTGATCGCTCAAACGATTTTTCGCTAGAAATTGGACCGTTAGTGGCCAGCTTTATATTGATGACACCGGGAAATACAATCAGATTTCTCATTTAAATAAAAAAAAAGTTAGATTTTTCTATACAACCAATCGTTTCATTGAATTGCCATAAAATGTATTCTTTTTATTGTATCATGTGTGGTCACCTTTAGTCATAGGTAGAGGGGGTTAGTGTTAGAGGATAGGGTAGGGAACAAGGGTAACATAAGAAAGCAACAATAACAGCACCACACACATTTCCAAGGCTAAGCTGTTATTTGAGTATTATTCATGATATTCAAATAACGGCAGTACCATACGCCTGAACAGAGATGGCTCCAACTTCAGATTTTGGATTTGAGGACCGCGGATGCGAACTTCTGCAAAAGTTTGTGTTCGTGTGAACCAAGCGAACCGCCATAGACTTCAATGGGCAGGTGAATTTTAAAACATACATGGACTATTTCTGGCCACAAAAGTCATGGAAAAGTTGTTTCAAGGGGCCTAACACCTGAAGGGGGGCGTGGCGGAGTGGGATGCACGCCAAAAGTCCCGGGGAAAATTACGTATTTAATGCAGAGTAGGGTTACAATCCTTAAAGGGCAGAAATCACATTGCATTGCTAAATTAGAGGCATAAAGTGCTTTAAAACATCATGCGTTTGTATACATCGATCAGGTAGTGTAAGTAATGTACTGCTTCACACTGACAGACCAAACTCACTGTCTAACGCACCGCAAACAGCTGTTTGCGTAGTGACAGCCGTGCTGGACTGGTGCGCACCATGGCCAGAGTGCAGGCCATGGCAGTTTTCCAGCCCATATGGTCGCCGGGCTGAGATAGCTCAATGACAGAACAACAGTGATAGAGGCGTATAGTAGAACTACACAGCCCAGAAATGCCTGTGGCCTATATGCAGTGTGTAACCACACAGACATATATCAATTACAGATACAGTTGGAAGCTAAGCACAGCTTATGATAGACAGTGTGCTGGCTTGCTTGCAATATAGGTAGAAGTATATAGTAGAACTACAAATCCCAGCAACTCACTGGGGCCTGTATGCAGTGTGACCAGTGTCTCTCTCTCTCACACACACACACACACACACACACACACACACACACACACACACACACACACACACACACACACACTGTACACACACACACTGTACACACACACACACCACACACAACACACACACACACCACACACACACACAGTACACACACACACACACACGTACACACACACACGCACGCACACATACACACATACACACACACAGTACACACACACACAGTACACACACACACACACACACACTGTACACACACACACTGTACACACACACACACACACACCACACACACACACACACACACACACACACACACACTGTACACACACACACTGTACACACACACACACCACACACAACACACACACACACCACACACACACACACACAGTACACACACACACACACACGTACACACACACACACACACGTACACACACACACGCACACACACATACACACATACACACACACAGTACACACACACACACACACACACTGTACACACACACACTGTACACACACACACACACACACACACCACACACAACACACACACACACACCACACACACACCACACACACACAGTCACACACACACATACATATATATATGCACACACACACACACACACACACACACACACACACACACACACACACACACACACATACTGTGTACACACACATATACACACGCACACACATACACACACACACACACACACACACACACACACACACACACACACACACACACATACATATATATATATATGCACACACACACACACACACACACACACACACACACACACACACACACACACACACATACTGTGTACACACACATACATACACACACACACACACACACACACACACATACTGTGTACATACACACACACACACACACACACACTGTGTACACACACACACTACACAACACACACACACACACACACACACACACACACACACACACACACACACACACACACACACACTGTGTACACACTGCACACACACACACACACACACAACAAATAGAACAATATGAGCCCTCAAAAGGGCTTTTGATGTGGGGTGCTCTCAGCAATCAGCAATAAACAGAAGCGTCTATCTAACTGTCCCTGTCTCTGCAGCAATGTCTCTCCGTTCCACTGACTACAGCAGCAGCCCCAGACTCTGAGAACATGGCAGGTCTGTGGGGGAGTGCAGCCTGATTGGCTGCCATGTGTCTGCTGACTGTGATGTAGGGGGTCAAAGTTTAGCCCAATGATAAGGTATAGAGGGCGGAGCAAACTGCCCTATCTATTCGCTACCTGCCGCGAACACGAACAGCTGATGTACGCCGAGAGCTGTTCGCCGGCAAACCGCTCGAGCCATCTCTACGCCTGAATTACTGATCACAATTTTAACAAGGCACATTTATTGATTACTGTTGCAATGCATCCTGCTTTGTGCAATTAATTACATATGCAACATAAATATATAGGAGCTACTGGTGCATCACTAGGCAGAGCATACTTTAGAGAGCAACAACATGTTCTGACTGAAAACAACTTATTGTAAGAGCTCAAAGTCCCTGTATGACCTTCACAGATGGCTGAAAACTGAAATGAAGAGAACATTTTAATATTGTTGAATTACAAACTGACTTGTGCAGCATTGATATATATATAACCTTATACGTTACAGCAATTTCCTTAAAGTAGGAGGGGTTACACTTTAAGGAACAACTTGAATGCCTACTAAAAATACACCACGGTCTCCTCTAACATTGTGATTGCAAGGACTAAAATTGGCATCTAACTACTCCCCGTGTCACTCCATAAAGTCAGTCACAATGTAACGGAGACGTGTAGCAAGGATAAATTTCCAGCTTCGTGCTGCTTACTTAGAATTTCTGTTCTCTAACAGGGTTATTATTAATGCCGTCTAGGGGGAAAAGCTGTCAGAAGCAGCGGAGAGCGAATCAAGGGATTTTCTTTCCAAAATCTGAATGACATACGGCAGCATGAGAATTAAACAGATGACTAACCGGTGGCCTTTGTCTGCCGATGAAGATGGCAACGCCAATGCGTAGACCGGAGACTGACATTTGGGGTGGATTAAATGATCCGGCTATTGTGGAGCTGTTGGCTAATCACCGGTGCTTTCTTGATCTCGAGTGCCTCCGTCGAGTGGCTGCTTAGGATCTTGTTTGCCAAAGCCTTCAGCGCCACTTCCCTACAAACATTTATCCGCGTTTATCCTTGAGAAAGCTCTCCTCCAATGCCGACTGATGAAGACAGATATTTCATAAAAGCACTAAACATAAAAAGGCCTCGGCGTCGACATTCAAATGTGTTTTACCGGAGATGTGGCGGCCTGGATATGAGTATTTCTGAAAACACTGTTTTATTCCGAGAAATACGAGACACACAGAACATTTATATTGTGCTTTTCTCCTGGCGGACTCAAAGCGACAGAGCTGCAGGCACTAGAGCATGTAGCAGTGTTAGGGAGTCTTGCCCAAGGTCTCCTACGGAATAGGAGCCAGAGCCCTTAACCAGTACACTATCCAGCCATCCGGACAGCTCATGGTGACCCGGAGTACCCAGACAACTCATGGTGGTCCAGAACCAACTACGATATTATAAGGGGGCTCCAAGGGACCAAAAAGCCCTCATAGTAAAACTACACTAAATATAAATATCACCTCTTAAAGTGCACCCGAGTTGAAGCTTAGGTACAAAATCGCATACTTGCCTAAGGAGAGGGAACCCCTTGGATCCTAATGAGGCTTCCCTCACTTTCCTTTATTAACCTGTCCCCGAGCATGGACCTTTCAAGGGGGATCTCCACTTCAAGCACGCACCTGCGTGAGTACGGCCACATCTGCACAGTCAGCAAGAGATGCTCATGAAATAGACTCATTACATGTAAAGCGAGATATGTCAAGCCTTTGTTATAATGCTGATGATTTTGGCTTACAGCTTAAGGAAACCCCCAAATCAAAATCTCAGATCATCAGAATATTGTGAAAATGTTCAATATTCTTGATTCAAAATGTCAGATCAGCTAATTTATCCAAAACTCCTGCAAAGGGTCCCAATTTTATATATTAGTTGCACCTTTTAAATTAAATTTAATAAATAAATGGACTTTTGCATCATATTCTAATTTTTCAGGTTTCACCTGTACATCTGCAATGGACTGATGTCTCCATGGAAAAGTCAAAGGCCACTGGTACAAACATAAATATACAGCATGGCTTAATTTCCTCTTTTCTTTTACTGCTTGCATTCAGGCAGGTTTGATACTCTTGAGGGCCACATAACATGGAGTGGGGTTGAGTTAGCCAATGTTGTTTGTTATTACCGAGTTGCATGTAATTACAGGGAAGGTCCGAGGAGAATATAAATTTAAAAAATCCACTTACCTGGGACTTCCTCCAGCCCCTGGCAGCCATCCTGTGCCCTCGCCGCACCTCCGGTGGCTCTTGGTCACCTCCGGTGAAGATGCCGACCTCGCCAGGACGGCTTCTCCTGCATTCCAGCATGCGGCTCATTGAGTGGCACTGACGTCATCTGGACTGTACAGTGCAGACGCAGAGCTACTGAGCTTGTGCAGTACAGTTCGGATGACGTCAGCGTGACTATGGAACACAAGTAGGCTTCTGGCACTGGAGGGGACTCTGGGCCAACGGCGGGGAGCAGAGCTGCAGCAAGTGCACAAAATGGCTGCCAGGGGCTGGAGGAAGTCCCAGGTAAGTGGATTTTTTTTATTTCTATACTCCTCAGATTTATCCTTTAAGCATTGGCTTACTACTAACTGTTAGGTATAATATGGAATCACTTTTATGTTTCTGATCTCAGCGATTGTTCTAATGGTGGTTGTTATTTCTTTGTATTGTATTTGTGCAACTGTTGTAACTGCACTTTTTTTTAGACCTGTGTTATTTAAATTGATTATTGCAATAAAGCTTCAAATATATATATATATATTTATATGTAGCACACCAATGACACATTGTGAAATTCTCTTTTAAAAATGTTGGCACAAAGTGGTCATATGCTATTATGCTAGGGTGTCGTTTGGAGGCATCCTAAACTATCTGAAGCATTTGTGACAGCTGAGCTATGGTGAGCCTAATCCTTTCTTCAGAATGTTTAGCAAAACAACACTAACTGAAATAACAATGTAAATGGTTTACACCATGGACACAAAAAAGTGGTGAAAAATTGCAAAATAATGTGTCTTTCTTCAACAGCTAAAGCATCAATAAATACAGAGTCCAGAAATAATTATAATATAAAGTGGTTTTTTTTGTGTTTATTATTTCTAATGTTCCTACCCGATACATTATCACTGCACATAAAAAGTAAAATATACCCAAACTACGAGCATAATATCCTTTAAACCTTCTTAATTAAAACGCTTAGTTGAAAGGGTGTCCTTGAACTTGAAGATTTGGAAAAGTACAGCTAAACTTTATATGAGCCAAATGGAATGGACTTTGCTACACTCTTCCCAGTCGTAATCCAAAATACCCCATTTTACTAAACCGTTCCAAAAATGAGATCGTGTTAGAAATGGCTTGACTTCTTTAAAATAACCCTGATTAACAAAGACTCTCTAGGGCTGAATATGATCAGAAAATGTCATTACTAATATTCTTTGTAACGAAATGTCAGCATATTACACTTCAACAACAGTCGGCTGTGAATAATAAGAAAGGAAAATGATAAAGATACTTACAAAATATTCTCATTAAGTAACAACACAGAACCTGCACACCCTAGTTTACAATCTAAGAGAAATGAAAAATAAAATGAAACAAGCAGGATTTATTTTAAAATAATAAAAAAAATTGTTTGCTGTTACATCTCTTGGGTTCGCTAACATTTTCTCCATCAACCTTTACAGGATAATTCCCATTTTAGACCAAAATAAATAGAAATTATAATTATAATGAAACATGTATTGCAATCCTAGTTCCCCTAAGTATTACATAAGGAAGCAAAAAATTGGGTTTGTAGTAATAGGATATGCAAATGTCAAAAATTAAAGTGAGTAAATAGAATAGCACAATTAAAATATCTCCTTGGTATAAAAACCAAAGCTTTCTCTATTTAATACATATGTTAACAAGGTAAATAACCCATAAGGGCCCGTTTCCACTAGTGCAGTGCGAATCGCTGGGATTCCACCGCTGACAAAATCGCATGCGGATGCGATTCCGCATGCGATTTTTGACGCGATTTCGCATGCGATTTCGCATAGGCAGGCTATCAGCGATTTTAACCATGTCACTGCCTGGCTCAATGTACATTAGTTTTAGTGCGAATTTGCACGCGAAATCGCGGCAAAAACGCATGTGCGATTTCCCCTATTAAATACATTGCCTGCGAATCGCCTGCATTCCACATGCAGGCGAATTCTGCAGGCCCTACCATGCAGAAAAATCCTGCACAGAAAAACGCACCAAAAAACTGACAAGTGGAAACAGTCTCATCCACTTGTATTGGTTATGCGAATCCGCATGCAGACAACGCATGCGGATTCGCTCTAGTGGAAACGGGCCCTAAGTGAACAGATATTTGACTAAGACTGTTTGCCAGGTTAGATGCTCACAACAACAGAAGCCTGCCAGTTGGGCCTGCCAGTTTGAGCAAAAAATGACTGTGGAGAAAAAATGTGTAGGATTAGCATTTTTATTTATATATTTATTTAAAAAAAAAATTCAGTAGTGAATTTAAGATAAGCAATAGAATCAGGTCTCAGTATACAATGGTTAAAATGTCGGGCAAAAACATTCCCAAAGTATCTGAAGGTACCCTTGACTTTATGAGTTCAAATATGGGTTATATATATCTTTTCAACAGATGGTTGTTTACGATCTAATTTTTAAAAAGGTTGAAAGGCTGTGTGAAAAAATAAATTACAACAAAATAAGATCAATTTCAACCCATTCAAACCATACAGTTAGTTGACACTAGGACAATATATTAGGTATATTTGTTGGCAAAGCCTCCCCTTTCCTTCAAAGCCCTTGTCCAAACCATGGAAAAGGGGCTCTTCCACACCTCCAATTCCCAGGCCGGGGGCTTCATGGTTAAGTCCAGGTGAGCACCGGTGTGGGGGCAGGGAGCAGTAGTTATTGTTAGCCATAGACAGGGGGGAGGTCCTTAGTTTTAGGCATGGGTAGGGCGTAGGTTAGTGTTAGGCATATGTTGGAGGGGTCCTTAGTATTAGGCATAGGTAGGGTGTAGGTTAGTGTTAGGCATAGGTTAAGGGGTCCTTAGTATTAGGCGTAGGTAGGGCATGGGTTAGTGTTAGCCATAGACAGGGGGATCCTTAGTATCCTTAGTATTAGGTGTAGGTAGGGTGAAGGTTAGTGTTAGGCATAGACAAGGGGGTCCTTAGTATTAGGTGTAGGTAGGATGTACGTTAGTGTTAGGCATAGACAGAGGGGTCCTTAGTATTAGGTGTAGGTAGGGCGTACATTGGTGTTAGGCATAGACAGGGGGGTCCTTAGTATTAGGTGAAGGTAGGACATACGTTAGTGTTAGGCATAGACAAGGGGGCCCTTAGTATTAGGTGTAGGTAGGACATACATTTGTGTTAGGCATAGACAGAGGTGTCCTTAGTATTAGGTGTAGGTAGGGCGTACGTTAGTGTTAGGCATAGACAGGGGGGGTCCTTAGTATTAGGTGTAGGTAGGGCGTAGGTTAGTGTTAGGCATAGACAGAGGGGGCCTTAGTATTAGGTGTAGGTAGGGCATAGGTTAGTGTTAGGCATAGACAGGGGGATCCTTAGTATTAGGTGTAGATAGGGTGTAGAGTAGTGTTAGGAATAGACGGGGGGTCCTTAGTATCAGGTGTAGGTAGGACATAGGTTAGTGTTAGGCATAGGCAGGGGGATCCTTAGTATTAAGTGTAGGTAGGGTGTAGAGTAGTGTTAGGCATAAACAGGGGGTCCTTAGTATTAGGTGTAGGTAGAACATACGTTAGTGTTAGGCATAAACAAGGAGTCCTTAGTATTAGGTGTAGGTAGGGCATAGGTTAGTGTTAGGCATAGACAAGGGGGTCCTTAGTATTAGGTGTAGGTAGGGCGTACATTGGTGTTAGGCATAGACAGGGGGGTCCTTAGTATTAGGTGTAGGTAGGGCATACGTTAGTGTTAGGCATAGACAAGGGGGTCCTTAGTATTAGGTGTAGGTAGGGCATAGGTTAGTGTTAGGCATAGACAAGGGGGTCCTTAGTATTAGGTGTAGGTAGGGCGTACATTGGTGTTAGGCTAAGACAGGGGGGTCCTTAGTATTAGGTGTAGGTAGGGCGTACATTGGTGTTAGGCATAGACAAAGGGGTCCTTAGTATTTGGTGTAGGTAGGACATACGTTAGTGTTAGGCATAGACAAGGGGTTCCTTAGTATTAGGTGTAGGTAGGACATACGTTAGTGTTAGGCATAGACAAGGGGGTCCTTAATATTAGGTGTAGGTAGGACATACGTTAGTGTTAGGCATAGACAGGGGGTCCTTAGTATTAGGTGTAAGTAGGACATCCGTTAGTGTTAGGCATAGACAGGGGGGTCCTTAGTATTAGGTGTAGGTAGGGCATAGGTTAGTGTTAGGCATAGACAAGGGGGTCCTTAGTATTAGGTGTAGGTAGAGTGTAGGTTAGTGTTAGGCATAGACAGGGGGGTCCTTAGTATTAGGTGTAGGTAGGGTGTAGGTTAGTGTTAGGCATAGACAGGGGGTCCTTAGTATTAGGTGTAGGTAGGGTGTAGGTTAGCATTAGGCATAGACAGGGGGGTCCTTAGTGTTAGGTGTAGTAATGACATACATTAGTGTTAGGCATAGACAGAGGGGTCCTTAGTATTAGGTGTAGGTAGGGCATAGGTTAGTGTTAGGAATAGGCTGGGGGTAGTGTGAGTGCTAGGGAAGACAGATTCTGTTGTAGAATATTAGTAATATTACTGTAGCAAAAAAAGTTTCTGTACCGTGTTAGCCAAACAAATTATATAGGTAGAAAAAAAACAACGTTTTGTAAAAAATAATACCTTTTAATGGCTAACTAATAGAGTTAAATGATGCAAGATGCCAGAAAGCTTGCATCATTTAACTCTATTAGTTAGCCATTAAAAGGTATTATTTTTTACAAAACGTTGTTTTTTTTCTACCTAAGTAATATTATTGAAATTCTACCTGTCTTCTAAAGTCTTGGATGCTGTTTTTTGAGGTGCGCCTGCTATCATTGCAGAAGAAATATTGGTGCTAGATAAGGCCTTTTGTAATTTAACCCTCCTGGCGGTCTATTAAAAACCGCCAGGGGGCAGCGCAGCAGGGATTGGTTTGTTAAATCATGTGGCGAGCCTAGGGCCGAGCCTAGGGCTCGCTACATGATAGCCGCTGTGCAGCGGCATCCCCCCACCCATTCCGATTGCCTCCGGCGATCTGCGATCAGGAAATCCCGTTCAAAGAACGGGATTTCCTGGAGGGCTTTTCGCGGCGCCATGGCGACGGTCGTGATTACGTTATCGACGTTGTGACGTCATCGGGAGTCCCGATCCACCCCTCAGCGCTGCCTTGCGCTGATAGGCCAGGCTGCGCAAGGGGTCGGGGGGGGCGGCGCGGCGGGTATCGGCGAATCGGCGCGGAGCGGCAGCGATCGGCACGCACACGCAGCTAGCAAAGTGCTAGCTGCGTGTAGCAAAAAACATTTATGCAAATCGGCCCAGCATGGCCTGAGAAATCCTCCTGCTCGGTTTACCCCAAACTACGTTCGGGGTTACCGCCAGGAGGGTTAAGATTTGAACATGATGCTTCCTTTTAAAATCTCTAAAATTAGCAACGATTATAATTTCTTTTCTCTGTAAGCGTGACAACAGTAAAGTGTTTAGCACACTGTTTGGAAAATAGAATGCTCAGACACTCCCATTTCCCTGTCTGTAGTTAGCTGGCTGCAGCATTAGGCCATATTATGGGCCATTTTGCACATCTGGCACACAACCAATTGCGTGGGCTGACACGGTCGACCCACTGGAAAAGCTGATAGAGCTTGTATTTACACAGAAAATAATGGCTAGTAGCTGAAATAGTCTTTGGTAAACTTTCTTACAATGTATAGAGCTGACCTAGAAAGGATTGCATTATCTCCCAACAATAGTGGAGTTCCTTTGTGAATCCTCAGTCAGGTTCAAGGCAATAAATGGAGGTCTTCTGTAGACACGACTCACTGTTTGAAGTAAACACAGACTGCGATGGAAAATTACCTCTTTGGAAAATGATTCGTTATTTTTAAAGTGTGGGTGTCCACATTTTTATTTGGGTGTTTTTTCTATAGTAAAAAAAAATGAGAAAATACTTTCTTAGGATTCTCCATTTTAACTGTGTCTATCTTGAAGCCAATCCTGATGTCATTTCCTCCCTTACTCTCCTCTGCCTGATTGTGTATGCAGTGCCCGCCCTCCTCCCAGTCTTCAGGCACTCCCACCCAGCTCTGCAATAGAAAGTTTTGCTCAGCATGAGAAATATTGGCCAATCAGAGAGGAACAGAAGTGTGGGAGGGAACAACTTGAGGTAAAGAGGCTTCAGCCAATCAGGCTGCATTAGTTAAGCCTGAGGGGAAAGTAAAGTAGCAAAAAAAGACAACCCAGCATGCCCTGCAACTTCCTTTGTGCGGCAGATGTACCAAATAAGAGTCAGAGAAACTGGGGAATGATCGTTTATCATCAAGAAAAGTATTAGTGATTTTAAACTTTTGGATTATTTGGTTAGTATCCTTATTACTTGTTTTATCAGATAAACATAAAGAATTGATTTTTTATTTTATGACTGACAATTTCAATTTAAAATACCAGACTGTCAGTTCAATGACCCGCAAAATGGACTGGTAAAAAGATGAGAGAAGAGAGGGAAGCACTTACAGCATTTTAACCACTTAAGCCCACAGGGTTGTTTATTTTTTGCATCTGAGCAGCTTTCACCTCCCATTCATTTGCCAATAACGTTATCACTACTCATAACAATGAATTGATCTTGATCTATATCTTGTTTTTTCCGCTACCAATTAGGCTTTCTTTTGGGTGGTACATTTTGCTAAGAATTATTTTATTCTACATCCATTTTAACAGGAATATTAAGAAAGAATTGGAAAAAAAATCATTATTTCTCAGCTTTTGGCCATCATAGTTTGAAATGAATACATGTTACCGTAATTAAAACCAATGTATTTTATTTGCCTATTTGTCCCGCTTATAACACCATTTAAATTATGTCCCTATCATAATGTATGGCGCCGATATTTTATTTGGAAATAAAGGTGCATTTTTTCAATTTGCGTCAATCACTATTTACAAGCTCATAATTTTAAAAAGTATATAAATATACTCCTTTGACATGCATATTTAAAAAGTTCAGACCCTTAGGTAACTATTTATGTCATTTTTTTTTAATTGTTGTTTTTTTTTTTTATAAAAATTTTTATTTGGGTAATTTTTGGCGTGGGGAAGTAAACAGCTAATTTTTAAATGTAATTTAATGTATTTATTTGTTAAAAAATATATGTGGGTGTAGTTTACTATTTGGCCACAAGATGGCCACAGTCAAAAAAGTCCTGGAAGCGTACGATGATGCTTCCAGTAGCTAGAATGAAGACGGGGAACTTTTTTTTGCAGCAATACCGTCCAGATAGGCTTAAAGAGATTCTGTATTGTTAAAATCGCACAAAAGTAAACATACCAGTGTGTTAGGGGACATCTCCTATTACCCTCTGTCACAATTTCACCGCTCCCCGCCGCATTAAAAGTAGTCAAAAACAGTTTTAAAAAGTTTGTTTATAAACAAACAAAATGGCCACCAAAACAGGAAGTAGGTTGATGTACAGTATGTCCACACATAGAAAATACATCCATACACAAGCAGGCTGTATACAGCCTTACTTCTGAATCTCAAGAGATCACTTGTGTGTGTTTACCTTCTGTCCCCAGCTTCTCTCATGCACTGAACATTACAGGCTTCCTGCAGACAGCTCTGCCTATGTCGTTAATTCCTCAGTATGTGACAGACCAGCTCCTTTCACAGCCTCCAGAGGAGGATTTTTATCCAGCTCTCTTCTATCACTGATAAGATAGCAGAGAAGCTGCTGGCTTATGTAAATAAAACACACACTGGAGTGTGCATAGAGGAACAGTTCAACACTGAAGAACTTGGCAGCCTTCCAGACACAGGCCGACAAGTCTGACAGGGGAAAGATACATTGATTTATTACAGAGATGGTTATAGTAGAAAGAGCTGCAGTAAGCCAGAACACATTAGAATAGCTTTAGGAACTTGTAGGATGGTAGAAAAAACGTTGTAATTTTTGTTACAGAGTCACTTTAAGTGGTTAGTATAACTTTTTTTGGCCAGTATTATCAGCACAGCACACACTTTGCTGTACAAAAATGTCACATCTTCACCTCCTATAGTTTTTTTGTTGTTATTTTTGATTTTTAGTGTTAGGGAGTCTCTGCCTAAATAGATACTTGCTTACTGAAAAGGAAGAGACGAGAATTTAACCCAGCACAGGTAGTAGGGTACAGATACAGAGTTGCACATCATTACACGAGTCCCTTGGGTGCAAAACCTACCACTTCACAAACAGGGTAGGTCCAAAGCAGGTTAACACACCCTTCTGCATAAAGTTGCTTTGATTCCGTCAGTTTGTCAATGCTGTAAAGCTGACAATTGTTTTGGGACCACACAGGATTGTTAAAGGCTCCCCTTTAACAAAGCACAGCAGAAGACCATAACAGAGAATTGAACACTGGTCTCCCATGTCAGACCCCTAAACCAGTATACTCAGGTATACCAGTATACTTACATCACAGGAGCCTATAGGCACAGATGTCCTGGCATCCTAGACTTCACCCTCCATGAACCTACAAACCCCCACCGAACCGCACAGCAAGTGTGTTGGCTGGCCCAGTTGTCACTTCTGCCTTACTTACCTTGCTTACTTAGCATTAGGCAGTGGTGGGCCGAAATTTTGCATATGCGAAATTTTGCATCGAAATTCACGTTTACGCATCATAATTGTAATGCGAAATTTCAGGGGAAATCGTAAAAAATGTTGTATGTAATAGTAATATTTCATAATTTCGCATAATTTTTTGTGTAACCGACTTTGGCGGTTCATAACAAAGAACCCATACATACTATTGCTACCTAAATTGCTACAAATGTTAAGGAAAATATTGGGTACAAGTCTAAAAAAGAATTTTTCAAAAAGACTTTGTAGTTTTTGAGAAAATCGATTTTAAATATTCAAAGAAAAATGGTTTTTAAACTGTCATTTTTTTTGTTTATAAAATATTTTTTTCTTTGCTTTTTTTAAAATCGATTTTCTCAAAAACTACAAGGTCTTTTTGGAAAATTCTTTTTTTGAGTTGTACCCACTATCCCCCTTAAAGAGAAACGCTGACCAAGAATTGAACTTTATCCCAATGAGTAGCTGATACCCCCTTTTACATGAGAAATCTATTCCTTTTCACAAACAGACCATCAGGGGGCACTGTATGACTGATATTGTGGTGAAACCCCCCCCCCCCCCCCCACAAGAAACTCTGAGGACCATGGTCCTGGCAGTTTACTGTCTGTGAACCTTGCTGCATTGTGGGAAATAGCTGTTTACAGCTGTTTCCAACTGTCAAAACAGCAAGCAGCAGCTACATCGCGTGCCAGCAGTAAAAATGTCACCACATAGTAAATGTCAGAATATAAATCAGAGATTTAAAATATTTTACAGACTGACTAAATCATTTATACATAATTATTGTAAAAATGAAGCACTTTTTTATTACATTATTTTCACTGGAGTTCCTCTTTAACATATAGCAGTGTTGGTGGCACTACCATGTATGGGGGTTTTGTTATTCACTGCCAAATCCGGCACAAAATTACACTAAAATATCGCGAACATTGTAGGCGAAATTACAAATCATACGAAATCAATTGAATTTACAAACCGTAATTACGTATAACATAACATTTATGCGAAATTTTGCGTAATCATATTTAACTGATTACGATCATCACTGGCGTTAGGTAGCCAGAGCTATCCTCGGTATTAAGTAGCTAGAGGTGCCCCTGACTGAAGGGAGATCTCATCAGTGGAATGGCGAGACCCGGGTGAGCAACCGCTCATTTACACTCCACTCGGGCCTCTGCATAGGTAAGGCAGGAGGTAGACACTTGAGGAGGGGAGTGAGCCGCATTTCTATCATCAGGCGCCTGTAGGCACGCGTCTACACTGCCTTAAGGTTTTGCCCTGAGTACACTATCCAGCCACTTGGATAGAGCGAGTGAGATAGATAGATAGATAGATAGATAGATAGATAGATAGATACTGCATGCATGAAAAAAGGGCGCCATGAAAAAGGGCCTGGCTGGATAACAAAATGGTGCTGGTGGATAACGAAATCTGATAACGATAATCATTGTTGTCAAACTTGGCTAACAATAAATACCGTTGTAAAAACAGTAAAAATAATAATGAAAAGATATGAAGGTTAAACATTGTTACATGATTCAACAATACAGCTTAATCCAACCCTACTCTCACACAGAACCTATCCCTGGTGGTGCTTATAATGAACCACTCCCCTGGTGGCGTATAACCCTAACCACCCCCCGGTGGTGCCTAACCCTAACCCCCCCGTGTTGCCTAAAACTCACCGCCGCCTGGTTGGTGCCTAACCCTAACCACCCCCCTGGTGCTGCCTAACCACTCCCTCTGCAGAAACAGCCTTTTACACATAGAAAAAATAATATCTTTGATAACGTAAAATTTGTACATATAAACAAAATAATATGATAAAAACTATAACGTTGCAAGCTTCTAAAACGATAACATACTTCAAAACTTGAATGTTCTAATGTTGTTAATGATTTTTATTGTGGCAAACTTTTTTCTGCTTTTTCATCATATTAACGGTAATTGCATTAGAGTCTATGGCTGCGCCCTTTTCATCTGCCCTCAGCCGGCGCCCTTTTTTCGAGCTAACTAAATACTGTGGATGGATGGATGGATGGATGGATGGATGGATGGATGGATGGATGGATGGATGGATAGATAGATAGATAGATAGATAGATAGATAGATAGATAGATAGATAGATAGATACTGTAGATAGATAGATAGATACTGTAGATAGATAGATAGATACTGTAGATAGATAGATAGATAGATAGATAGGTAGATAGATAGATAGATAGATAGATAGATAGATAGATAGATAGATAGATAGATAGATAGATAGATACTGTAGATAGATGGATGGATGGATAGATAGATAGATAGATAGATAGATAGATAGATAGATAGATAGATAGATAGATAGATAGATAGATAGATAGATAGATAGATAGATAGATAGATACTGTAGATAGATGGATGGATGGATGGATGGATAGATAGATAGATAGATAGATAGATAGATAGATAGATAGATAGATAGATAGATAGATGCTGTAGATAGATAGATAGATAGATAGATAGATAGATAGATAGATAGATAGATAGATAGATAGATAGATAGATAGATAGATAGATAGATAGATAGATACTGTAGATGGATGGATGGATGGATAGATGGATAGATAGATAAAGCATAGATATAACACCCTCTGTTGCTGTTACTAGGTTTGTACTGTGTGTGTTGTTATTTTCCCATCACACATCTGCGTTCAGCAAGCTACAAAGGTTGGGTTAATAAAGGTGTAGATATTGAATTAGCGAGTGTAGTAAACATTGTAGAGGCACTTTTCGCCTCTTCAGATCCAATGAAGTGGATGACACGGGATTCACGCTGATATACTGCAATGACAGATGGGCGTCATTTAACACAATACATCAGTGGGCAACCCACGTACCACAGCTGTCCTCCACAAAATGAATTAGATCAGGGTAATTAATCTGAGGCAAAAACTAGAGAGAGTGGGAGCCACTCCTAAACGGAATATATCCAGGCAGAAAAACAAAAACACAGCCATAGTTTGCTGGAATTACAGATCGTTTCTCTTTTTATTCATTCCTTTTTTTCCCCCTGTAAATGCCAAATCGTAGAAAGTTCAAGTCAGGCTATGAGAGGCAAACTGAAGGTATACAGAGAAAAGGCTGTAGGAGGCGCTCTATCATATTTCAGGTCTAAAATAAAGATATGCAGATATTCAGGGCCGGGCCGAGGCAGAGGCGAGAGAGGCTCCAGCCTCAGAGCGCAGTGTAGGAGGGGGTGCAGGGCCAGGCAGAGGCGAGAGAGGCTCCGGCCTCAGAGCGCAGTGTAGGAGGGGGTGCAGGGCCAGGCAGAGGCAAGAGAGGCTCCGGCCTCAGAGCGCAGTGTAGGAGGGGGCGCAGGGCGAGGCAGAGGCGAGAGAGGCTCCAGCCTCAGGGCGCAGTGTAGGAGGGGGCGCAGGGCGAGGCAGAGGCCAGAGAGGCTTCAGCCTCAGGGCGCAGTGTAGGAGGGGGCGCACAACTCACTCAGCTATTATTGCCCTATTGTGTTTGAAGCAGAGAGAAATAGTCAAAGGGGATACATGGCAGTGACTGCAAGCCAGATAACTGGAGATTAAGGTGTTGTGGGGCACTGGGGCACCTCTTAGTGTAATAGCAATCAGTGTGTGACGGCTGGGGAGGGATGGAGGGGCGCACTTTGGTGTCTCAGCCTTGGGTGCTGGAGGACCTTGTCCTGGCTCCTAAGATATGGGCAGCATGGTGGCATAGTGGTTAGCACTTTCGCCCTTGCAGCGCTGCATCCCCAATTCGAATCCCAGCCAAGGCACTATACTCACAGAGTTTGTATGTTCTCCCCATGCCTATGTGGGTTTCCTCCGGGCACTCCACTTTCCTCCCACATCCCAAAAACATAGATAAGTTGATTGGCTTTCCCCTAAATTGTCCCTAAACTATGATGCATACACTACTTGATACATACATAGACATATGACTATGTCATATCATATATGACTTTATGATTGCGATCTACTCTGAGGGACAGCTAAGTGACAAGACAATGACCCATATGCAATTAACTTTTTCTCTTCAGTTATCTCCTAGGAGATAATTTTCATCTTCTCTTTAAAGTAATTTTTAAGCACTTTTAACCATTTCAGCCGCCCGGACGTGATGCTCACGTCCAGGCGGCTGCTCTGCTGCGGTGCCGCGATTTGGCGCGCTCCCGAACACGATCACGGGTGCGCCCCCATGCCCCGTGCTGTCCTCCGGTAGCCCTGGGATCAGTGAACGGGAACATGGTTCCCGATCACCAATCCGTGTCCCCAGCAGAAAAACCAAAGCGCTCTTACTAGAGGCTTCAGTCTTTCTGCCAATAAAATTGTCTGCATCCCCCTTGTGCTTCCGGTTAGCGAGAAGCACAAGGAGAAAAAAAAAACTCAATAGTAAAACTACATCAACATATTTTTTATATTACAATTTACAAATATAATAACATTAAAAATTAACTGTTTATTTCCCACACCAAAATATTACCCAAATAAAAATTTTAATGGAAAAAAAAAAAATTACAATAAAAAAAACAAAACAAACATAAATAGTTACCTAAGGGTCTGAACTTTTTAAATATGCATTTTAAGGGGGTATACTACGAACATGTTTTCAATAAATAGTAAGCTTGTAAATAGTGATGGACGCAAAATTTTAAAAAAATCACCTTTATTTCCAAATAAAATATTGGCGCCATACATTGTGATAGGGACAAAATGTAAATGGTATCATAACCGAGACAAACGGGCAAATAAAATACATAGGTTTTAATTATGGTAGCGTGGATTATTTTAAAGCTATAATGGAAAAAAACTGAGAAATAATGAATTTTTTCCATTTTTTTCTAATTAATCCTGTTAAAATGCATTTATAAAAAAATAATTCTTAGCAAAATGTACCACCCAAAGAAAGCCTAATTAGTGGTGGAAAAAACAAGATATAGATCAATAAATTGTGATAAATAGTGATAAAGTTATTAGCGAATGAATTGGAGGTAAAAATTGCTCTGATGCATAAGGTGAAAAATCCCCGCGGACTGAAATGGTTAAAGTACCCGAAAGTTTGGGAAAAATAACTATCAAAATTATGTATTTTCTTGCTTGCTGGTGGTTTTAAAAGCATTTTATGACAATACCTAGGAGAAAAAGTGAATTGCATATGGGCCAATATACTTTGTACAGAGCTGCGAAAGGTGATGGCACTATATAAATAATAATAATAATATAACAAACAGGAGTAGTTTGATCTCACCTCCTTCAAAGAACAAACCACGTGAGGTAGATACAATGTTTATTCATACACATAAGACAACGCGTTTCACGGCTACTGGCCCGCTTCCTCAGATCAGTATCGATTGGGGTTTAGTACTGCAAACGTTGTGTTTCCAGTAATCCAAGGACTGCGACCAACCAGTACCTGCACCATCAGACCTGGGATACCAAACGGGAATGGTTTATTTTCCCGTAAGCTCAAAAGGTGGTAGCAGGAGTGCAACCCACCCTTGTGAGTATAACTTATTAACATAACAATAACTGCGGAGGCAGCTGAAGCGAATCACGCCGCCACCGCAGCTGCCTCTATCTCCCTACCTAGCACCGCTCCTGTGCCTCAGGCATCCTGCACGCCGAGGACGGGTCTTTCTTCCGCACATGAGGTCGCATTGACGCGTGCGCGCGCGCACCGTCACGACCTTTATGCGGCGAGGAGGCAATTCAGCTGACCTGCGGGTCGGCTGACATTGCACTATGTGCTCTTCGCCGCTGATTGGCCGGGCGCAGGGGGGCGTACCTCGGGGTCTCTTCGGGCTCTTAAGCCCGGAAGATTCACTCGCAACTTGTCTGCTGTTGCGATCACTTCGTGTTAGCCCTCAGACCTTAGATAGATTCGGTGTGCTTTGATCCGGGAGGAAACCGGGGATTTCACACAGTGATAGGATTTGTTTATATACTGTTTATTATCTGTGTATGACTCTGGCTCTAATTCTGACTATTCTTACTCTCACTGATTCTGTACCTTTGCCCATCTGATCTTGTTGCCAACCCTGCCTGAATACCGTTCAGCCTCTGTCTTCTGATTCTGTACCTTTGCCCATCTGATCCTGTTGCCAACCCTGCCTGTATACCGTTCTGCCTCTGCCTCATGTATTTGTACCTGATCTGCCTGTCTGTTGCCGAATCGATTAGTCTGACCTCTCTACTCTCACCAGGGAGCCCTTGTCTCTGGTGAGGAGTTCTGTACTGTTAGTACCCACCAGCTCCTCTGGTGAGGTGTTGCTAAACCTATCAGTACTTACTGTTTGCACCAATCACTACACTCAGTGCAATAAAGTGTGACTAAGGTCACGTCATTACCTTAGTGTTGCTATATTTGTATTATTGGTGATTCTGCAGATCACCATATAATCAGATATAGTATCTGCAATGGTTGGTGATACTGCAGATCACCGAACAATCAGAACTCTGTTTTGCTGACACCAATCGTTACAGATACCTAACTTAATGCACCATTGGCTCCTGGTCTCTCTCATTGCAGAATATTGGAGGTTAAAACCTTTAATCAGCGAAAATCATCACACAGTCTTGAAAGTATAAACACTGACCTGGAAGGATATGAATTTTATTATATGGAGATATTAGTCTTATTATAATGGGTGTTTTTTTACTCTTCTGTAGGGATAAATGAGAACAAGGCTGGCAGTCTCACAAGAATTTCCTCAAACTTCAATTTTCAACAAAGCAGTTTCACAAATTGCATTCAAGTCGATGGTGCCAACTTTAGTGGTACTAGCAAAGCCCCTACACATACTTACACAATACTAATAAAATTGATAACGTGCATTACCAAAGCCCCACCCCCCACCACCACCCCAAAAAATAAAACACTTGTAAAAAAAAAGCAGTTTAAAAAAAAAACATAAATAGTTTCCCTAGGGACTCAGCTTTTTTAATCTGTATTTTATGAGGGAAAATTATTTCTACTTTGTAATTATGGACTGGACAAAAAAAAAAAAAATAACACTTATATTTCAAAATAATATATTGTCGCCATACATTGTGATAGGGACATAATTTAAATGGTTTAATATTTGGGACAACTGGGCAAATAAAATGTGGTGGTTTTATTCACAGGAGAATGTTTAATTTTAAAACTATAATGGCCGAAACTAATAAATAATGAATTTTTTCCATTATTTTCTTATTTTTCCCATTAAAACACGTTTAGAATTAAATAATTCTTAGCAAAAAGTACTACCCACAGAAAGCCTAATTGGTGGCGAAAAAAAACGAGATATAGATCATTTTCTTGTAATAAGTAGTAATAAAGTTATTAGTGAATAACAGGGAGGAGCACTGACAGGTGAAAATTGCTGTGGTCCGATAGGGTAAAAACCCTTGGGGGTGAACTAGTTAAAGTTTAACATTTCTTGAACAGTCTCAAACTAAGTGGTGTAACTATAGTAACCATGGGAGGACAGCTCCTCCCCCTTCTGCAGAGTAGCACAGTAGAGTATTTACCTGCCCCAGCACTGTGGCCCAGAGCAAGATGCTAGCCACACAAAGGGGTTTAGATGCCAAGACAGAGGGGGCCCTATGATCATTTTGCTGAGGGGCTCCATGGGTTATTGCTGCACCCCTCCTCAAACTGACAATGTTTCAACCTGAAACTGTCATCGGCCTGCTTCTCTGAATGTGCTGTCGTTGTTTTACTGCTTACTGTGATACACATTTGAAGCACTAGATGGCCACATAAAATGGCGAAGAGTGCCATATTTAGCCTGCAGGCCTTGCGTTTGACACCAGTGGTGACCAAAAATGCGAATGTTCTTTTCGCATTCATTTTTGCAAAAGTAATGTAAACTTCAATTAACGAAAATTGCATTAAAAATAAGTGTAATAGTTTTTTGTGTTTTTCGCTAATTTTTGCAGTAAAATGTCATTTTCATAGAAAAATAGTAGTGTTAAAAATATTGTTTTTGAGTTAAAAATATCGATTTTCCGTGTTTTTGTGTTAAACATATTGTTTTTAAGTCAAGCACTTTTTCAGGAAAAATGTTCTCAAAACAACAATACGATTTTCAATGTGAAAATGACTTTGGCGAAAATTCACAACAGATATAAGTTTGTAAGATTCATATAGATTGTAAGCTCGCAAGGGCGAGGACCTCCTCCTAATGTTTCTTATTCTGATGTAATGTGTTATGTGAGAATGTACCTCTTTTGGCGATGTTTCAAACCACAAATCAGCTATGTATCAACTTGTATTGAGTTTTGAACTTCTCATGTATCTATTGCTCCCCAATATTTGTGTTGTACTCTGTACATCGCTAAAGAAAATCTTGGCGCTATATAAATTAAAAATAATAATAATAGTAGGAACAAGAGGTAAACATTTTTCAGAAATTTCAGTAAAGTGATTTTAAAGTTACGAAATAAAAAATATTTTTACGGTTAAATGAAAGATAATTAATCCATCCACCAGTATTGAAAATGTACAGGTGAAACTCGAAAAATTTGAATATTGTGCAAAAGTCAACTTAAAAGGTGAAACTAATATATGAAATAGGAACCCTTTGCAGGTGTATTGGATGAATTAACTGATTGGCGTTTAATTTAAGCCTAGAATCTTTTTTTCAATATTCTAATGGTCTGAGATTGTGATTTTGGGGTTCTCATAAACTGTAAGCCATAATCATCAAAATGTATGTAATGAGTCTATTTCATATATAAGTTTCACCTTTTAAGTTGAATGACTGGAACAAATGAACTATTACACGATATTCTCATTTTTCCAGTTTCACCTGTACATTTTCAGTACTGGTGGATACATTCATCATCTGTCATTTAACAGTAATTAAAAAATATTTTTTTATTTTGTAACTTTAAAATCAATTTACTACAAATTTACAAGTTTTTTCCCTGAACATGTATTCCCAGAAATAGCAGTGAATTTCTTGCCGGAGTTTCCAGTTGGTCAGTACACAGTATACTGACAGTGTACTGACCAACAAAAATCCCCAGAGCAAGTTACCATGCTTTTGCCGGGGATCTCTGTACAGCCGCAATACTGCTATATAAGGATCTCTGGCAAATATGCCTATTTGAATGAAAAAAAATCATAATAATAAAAAGGAAATAATGTGGGGTCTACTCTGCACTCCCAAACCTTTTTAAACCCTTGTCACCCATGCAGCTTGGTATAGCTAGAATTCGAGCCCGGATCGTATTGGGCTATACCAGCCTACATGGTCTATGATATCGAAGTGCTGTGTGCCGAAGCTGGATGCCGTCATAGCAGCAATTCTATGCTGCGCGCCCCAAGTAGCAGTCATTCGGGGCCCTGGCGTCTGCCAGAGCCCAAATTACATCTCCGTCTGAGTTGCGACAAATCGGAGGGCGAATAGTATTTAACACCATGTCAGAGTTTAGCGGCAGCAGGAAGAGCCGTCATTTGTCTCTCCCCGCGCGAACTGAGCGGTGCCGAAAGAATATGTACTCCGGTGCTATGGGGTAACTCTGGACTAGAGGAGAGAGAAAGCCTCACTCTCTCCTCTAAATCAGCTCATCCCCACCTCTGGTGCACTGGAGAGGGAGGTGGTATAGGCCCTGGGGAAGGGGGGTCCATGGTGGTATCTGGATGGTGTACAGTTGTTGTGGGCGCCCATCATTTTTCCGTAAGGTGAGACGAATGACGGCTCACACTACTGCTGCACAAATTCCAGGCAAACAAATTACTATTCCCCCAACGTGGAGGGAAAAGTAATTTGGGGCCCGGCAATTGCTTGATCCCCGAATTACCTGGGGGTGGACTATAGCATTGCTTCTATAGCTGCAGAGGCGTAGCTAGGCTTTTCAGTGCCCGGGGGCAAAGACAGTTTTTGCACACCCCTCCTCCCCTCTGGACAAATTGAGCATGGCCATGCATCAGAATATGGGTGTGGTCATGGGTTGAGCCAAATGTACAAATGCTGTTTAGATAGCCAGATGTGCCCACCTTCCCCCCATTTAGATAGCCAAATGTGTCCCCTTTAAGATAGCCAGATGTGCCTTCCTTCCCCATGTTTAGATAGCCAGATGTACCCCATATAGGTAGCCAGGTGTGCCCCCCTTGTTCTGCTGCAGTTAATGCTTCTGCACTCCTCTGCAGAGGGAGAGAGAGAAGCAGGGGCACTTTGGGCAGCCAGCAAACCACCTCTCACTCACTTGGGGGTGTGGTGGCCATGCTTTGTGCCCCCTTACAGTGTTGTGCCCGGGGACATGTGTTCCCCCTTGCCCACACATAGATCCTCCTCTGTATAGCTGTGCTGAACTGAATGAAGCGTCTTATTCACGAAAAACACATTTTTTTTTCTACAGTTCAGTGCCCAAATCTGTCTCTATATACTTCCAGATGTGACCTCAGGACTGATTCATACAGAAGAAGTAGATGTAGACTAGTTTCCCCCTTTTACACACCTCAGAATCCTATAATGACTAGGGTGACCATATTTTGATTTCCAAAAAAGAGGACGATCACAACAGCATGTGGGCGTGGTCATGGGTGGGGCCAAATATACAAGACCTTAGCAGTGTGCTGTCCAACTTCGCGGGCATGGAGGGCCGTTTTTTTTTCCCAGACCACATGGTGGTGAAGGGCCGGCCGCCCGACCGACCACAAAATGCAATCAGATTTGCAGAAGATTTCCCCACAAAATGCAATAAAATCACACAGGCAGGTGACAAATGACGATGAGAACTCCAGAGAAGAAAACCATGCTAGTTAAGCACAATGATTTAGTATTCTGGCTGAACTGGATGGCTGTATGTCTTCTGTTCAACCTTACATAGTTACATAGTTACTTTGGTTGAAAAAAGACATACGTCCATCGAGTTCAACCAGTACAAAGTACAACTCCACCCTGCTCCCTCACATATCCCTGTTGATCCAGAGGAAGGCGAAAAAACCCTTACAAGGTAAAAATTCCTTCCCGACTCCAGATGGCAATCAGATAAAATCCCTGGATCAACATCATTGGCATTACCTAGTAATTGTAGCCATGGATGTCATTCAACGCAAGGAAAGCATCTAAGCCCCCTTTAAATGCAGGTATAGAGTTTGCCATAACGACTTCCTGTGGCAATGCATTCCACATCTTAATCACTCTTACTGTAAAGAACCCTTTCCTAAATAAATGGCTAAAACGTTTTTCCTCCATGCGCAGATCATGTCCTCTAGTCCTTTGAGAAGGCCTAGGGACAAAAAGCTCATCCGCCAAGCTATTATATTGCCCTCTGATGTATTTATACATGTTAATTAGATCTCCTCTAAGGCGTCTTTTCTCTAGACTAAATAAACCCAGTTTATCTAACCTTTCTTGGTAAGTGAGACCTTCCATCCCACGTATCAATTTTGTTGCTCGTCTCTGCACCTGCTCTAAAACTGCAATATCTTTTTTGTAATGTGGTGCCCAGAACTGAATTCCATATTCCAGATGTGGCCTTACTAGAGAGTTAAACAGGGGCAATATTATGCTAGCATCTCGAGTTTTTATTTCCCTTTTAATGCATCCCAAAATTTTGTTAGCTTTAGCTGCAGCGGCTTGGCATTGAGTACGATTATTTAACTTGTTGTCGATGAGTACTCCTAAGTCCTTCTCCAAGTTTGATGTCCCCAACTGTATCCCATTTATTTTGTATGGTGTTAGACCATTGGTACGACCAAAATGCATGACTTTACATTTGTCAACATTGAATTTCATCTGCCATGTATGTGCCCATATAGCCATCCTATCCAGATCCTGTTGCAATATAACACTATCTTCCTTAGAGTTGATGATTCTGCACAATTTTGTATCATCTGCAAAAATAGCAACATTGCTCACTACTGTATCCACTAGGTCATTAATAAATAAATTGAAGAGCACTGGACCCAGTACAGACCCCTGTGGGACCCCACTGCTAACAGTCTCCCATTTTGAGTATGATCCATTGACCACAACTCTTTGTTTTCTGTCCATTAGCCAGTTCCCTATCCAAGCACACAGACTCTTCCCCAGTCCTTGCATCCTCATCTTTTGCACCAGACTTTTGTGGGGAACAGTGTCGAATGCCTTAGCAAAGTCTAAGTATATCACATCTACAGCATTCCCAATATCCATATTAGCATTCACTACCTCATAAAAGCTGAGCATGTTAGTCAAACAGGACCTGTCTTTAGTAAACCCATGTTGATGCTGAGAAATAAGATTATTTTCTACTATGAAGTCATGTATAGTATCTCTTAGTAACCCCTCAAATAGTTTGCATACAACTGATGTTAAGCTTACAGGTCTATAATTTCCTGGATCTGATTTTTTGCCCTTCTTAAATAATGGGAAAACGTGGGCTGTACGCCAATCCACTGGGACTCTGCCAGTTGCAAGAGAGTCACAAAAGATAAGATAAAGGGGTTTATCTATAACTGAACTTAATTCCCTTAGGACCCGAGGATGCATGCCATCCGGGCCAGGTGCCTTGTCTATTTTTAATTTATTTAGTCTTGCCTTTACTTCTTCCTGCGTTAAGTATTTAATATTACAGTTAGAAGATTGAGACTCATCCGCCTCTGTAATTTGCAACAGTGCTGTTTCCTTTGTAAAGACAGAAGCAAAGAAAGCATTTAATAACTCTGCCTTACCTTGGTCATCCACCATTAAGTTTCCACCTTCATCCTTTAGGAGTCCTATACAGTCAACCTTTCTTTTTTTAGAGTTGATGTACTTGTAAAACTTTTTTGGGTTAGATTTGATATCCCTAGCGATTTGATTTTCAGCTTCGATCTTTGCTAGCCTAATTTCTTTTTTACAATTTTTATTGCACTCCTTGTAATTGCTGAGTGCAGCCTCGGACCCCTCCTGTTTTAGGACCTTATAGGCATTCTTTTTCCTCTTCATTTTATCTATAACCTTTCTATTCATCCATAGAGGCCTTTTTTTATTCCTAGACATTTTGTTTCCATATGGGATATACATACTACAATATTGATTGAGAATACGTTTAAAAGCTTGCCATTTCCCTTCAGTGTCCTCCCCTTGTAGTACATTATCCCAGTTCACCAAACTTAGTGCCTGCCTAATTTGATTGAACTTTGCTTTTCTAAAATTCATAGTTTTAGTGGTCCCGCTGCCCCGTGGCCTATCAGTCACCAGATCAAACGTTATCATGTTGTGATCACTATTTCCCAAATGTTCTTGAACCTGCACATTTGATACATTATCTGGTCTATTCGAAATGATCAGATCCAGTAACGCATTCCCCCTAGTTGGTTCCGTTACCATTTGAGTCAAGTAATTGTCCTGTAGTGCTGCCAGAAATCTGCTGCTTTTACCAGAATGGGTAGCCTCAATACCCCAGTCAATGTCTGGAAAGTTGAAGTCAACTGTAACTGCTGAGAAAAGACAAGTTAAACATGCTGTACTGAATGTTTTGCCATTCATTTGCCCATACTGAAAGCTGGATATCTCAGTGATTTAACTGAACACTTTGGGGTTAATTCAAGCTAACAAAGGCGTTTATGATGAAGTGCAGGAATACAGGAGGCTCTGCCAGTCTCTCACACAAGTCAGAAAGCAGCCCTCCTGGAGTCTAGGGACTGTCAAAAACTTTTCAACTTTTTTAACCCCTTATCCACACATGCAGTCATTATAACAATGGGGAGAGACTAGACATATATTTGCCCAGGGACCCTCCAGGCAAGCTCTGCAGCATGCTGTGTATATTTACAAGCTTGCCTGTTCTCTAATTGCACTTTTATCAGCTAGCCTTGTGTTTCACATTACCTTACCACAACAAACCTGAATACACCAGACCTGCCCTCAGGGCTGGAACCCACAGGAGCGCTTTTGGCAGCGTTTTGGCAGCACTGCGATACGCTAGCAGTTTGCCAAAACGCTGGGCTAATGTTAATGGATGGGGCAACTTCCACAGGAGCGTTTGAGTTTCCCAGAAACGCAAACGCAGGACATGCAGCATTTTGGGAGCGTTAGCGCTTCAATGTAAAGTATTGAAACGCTAGCGGAAACGCTCAGCAAAACTGAGCGGTTTTGCTAGCGTTTTGCGGTTCAGCACACTGTAACAAAATGAAAAATAATTCACAGGACCAATCAGGATAAAAACGCAAAACGCAAAACGCTAGGCACCCGCTGGGGAAAAAATACAATGTTGCAAAACACAACCAAAAACGCGCATGAATCCGCTTGCAAACCGCTCAGACAAAACGCTAGCGGTTGCGTTTTGCGTTTGCGGTTTTCAGTGGGTTCCAGGCCTAAATCACTGAATGAAAGGCTGCCTGGGGGGAGATTGCCCCCCTTCTCCCCTGGCCAGTCTGTGTCTGACTCACACACTGAACAAAGCTGCTTGGCTCCCTCTGTGTTCAGTCACCCGGACATGTAAAAAATCCGGGAGGACGGCCCGGACAGGTCATAAAAAGTGGACCTGTCCGGGCAAAAGAGGACGCCTGGTCAGCCTAATAATGACTAGTAAATCAGGTGCTGTCCTCTAATGTAAAGGCCCCACTTGTACTCTCAGGCTGGGCGCGCACTTAACAGTGCGGGAAACGTTGAATTTTTATGCAATTGTGCGTTTTCCATGTGTTTTCTATGCATTTGTGTTTTGCGTGCATTTTAATGTGTTTGCGGTTTGCATATACAAAATCCCATATGTGTTTTGAATGCGTTTTGCATGCGTTTTCTATTGTGTTTTATGCAAATTACTAGGAAGTCAACAGAAAGCAGAAATACATCAGAAACCTTAGGTTGTTTTTTTTTTAAAAACCGCACATAAAAACGCATGCAAAGCACATACAAAACGCATTACATTTAGGGATGATCGTAGTCAGCCAACTTCGCTATGCAGGAACTACGCGTAGTTCTACGCAATTACGCTTCGCAAACTACGGTTTCGAAATCAGAAACTTCGCTACGTTTGCATTTCGTAGACTAAAAATACGGAAGCTTTGCGTAGTGCGAAGCGTAGGGTATGCGGACGCTTATGCCCTTATGCTGAAAAATGTCCGTAATAATCCGCTAAATATGTGCATGGGTGAACTAATATATGCATACACTCCACCTTCCAATGCGGAATTGTATACGTACAGAAGGGCAATAATATTTCTGTGCATGCGCAATGATCCGTATGGACGCAGTTGCCGCACGCGTAGTTGACTTGGCAATACATACGTCAACTACGCGTAGCGGGCGAAGCTTTGAATAGCGGTACTACGACTACGCGGAAATACGTACGCAATGTTTTTAAACTTTGTCTATGAACTACGATGCATAGTTGGACTACGACGCGTAGATTCGCACTTGCGTCGTTTACGAGCAACCCTGATTACATTGCCATCACCATTGACTTTCATTATGTGCCATTTTGATGCGTTTTTGAAAAATATGCAACAAAACCAGCGTTTTAGAGGGTAGGGACACACTGGGCAGAATCGCATAGGCGTTTACCACTATGTGCTGTAGAAAACGCATATGCGATTCTGTCTAGTGTGTTCCTACACTAAAAACGCAAATGTGTATGTAAAAGCATTAAAAACGCATGTGTATGCGTGTTTTGATGGGGCCCCTTACATGCAAAAACGCTGCATTTTCCACAACGCTATCGTTTCTGCCTAGTGTGTGTTCCCAGCTTCGGTGACTGGTCTGCTCCTTCTGCAACAAGCTACCAAATCCCAGATTTAATTGCATCAATTATGTAAAACCGTAACAAGTTGTGCATTACATTAAACACCCAAGTACTGGAAAAAAACAATACACAAGCACTTCAAAAAATATAATAAACCATGCATTTTCCGTGCCAGTGTAGCTTCTCCAATATCTAAAGAGCAAGCCTCTCCAATACGTCCAGCACTTGATGTTCTATTGCCACCATTAAATATTGGCAGGTCCTGGCGTTTTGCAATGAATACATGCTCTGGAGTAGCTGTATTTCTTTATTGTGACCTATCTCGCAATATGTATCTCAGCACTATGTCTAAAAATTGCTTTCAGGTTTTATTATACGTTTATTACATGTTGATTGCTGGGGGAAAGCTTTCGTTTGGTGGCCTTTAAAGTCTTGCCGACAGTTCATTTCTGGGTATGGTTATCTGTTTATTTTCAATATAGCTGACGGCCAGTCTTATCAGCGTGTGCCTTGCAAGCAAATATGCAAGTGGCTTCTGCAAAGTTCTGAAGGCAAACTGCTAGATTAGCAAAATTTGTTCAAGCGTCCAACGCCGCTCAACATTGAAATGAAATATTACATCGCGGAAGCGGCTGCGATGTGAGCGTGTTGTCAATTTACATTACCTTCGTAACTTTTTACACTATTCAACATGAATAATCCAGCTTGTTGTACTTGTTGGTGTATAAATATTGCTGCACAGCAACAGCCATTCTGAGAAATTGCTAATATTCTGAAATCTGACAGAGGTCAAATTTATGAAGATTAAGCAGGTGGACTCTGTGAAGTCTCACTGGATTAGGCAATAAATAAGAGTATCATTTAAAGGGACTCCGAGCAGTGCAGTAACTATGGACAGATGAATACCATTTTGAAGCCGTCTTTCTCCTCTTTCCAATGATGTACAGTGGGTTGCAAAAGTATTAGGCCCCCTTGAAGTTTTCCACATTTTGTCACATTACTGCCACAAACATGCATCAATTTTATTGGAATTCCACGTGAAAGACCAACACAAAGTGGTGTACATGTGAGAAGTAGAATGAAAATCATACATAATTCCAAACATTTTTTACAAATCAATAACTGAAAAGTGGGGTGTGTGTAATTATTCGGTACCCTGAGTCAATACTTTGTAGAACCACCATTTTCTGCAATTACAGCTGCCAGTCTTTTAGGGTATGTCTCTACCAGCTTTGCACATCTAGAGACTGAAATCCTTGCCCATTCTTCTTTGCAAAACAGCTCCAGCTCAGACAGATTAGATGGACAGAGTTTGTGAACAGCAGTTTTCAGATCTTGCCACAGATTCTCGATTGGATTTAGATCTGGACTTTGACTGGGTCATTCTAACACATAGATATGCTTTGTTTTAAACCATCCCATTGTTGCCCTGGCTTTATGTTTAGGGTTGTTGTCCTGCTGGAAGGTGAACCTCCGCCCCAGTCTCAAGTCATTTGCAGTCTCCAAGAGGTTTTCTTCCAAGATTGCCCTGTATTTGGCTCCATCCATCTTCCCATCAACTCTGACCAGCTTCCCTGTCTCTGCTGAAGAGAATCACCCCCCGAGCATGATGCTGCCACCACCATATTTGACAGTCGGGATGGTGTGTTCAGAGTGATGTGCAGTGTTAGTTTTTCACCACACATAGCGTTTGGCATTTTGGCCAAAAAGTTCCATTTTGGTCTCATCTGACCAGAGCACCTTCTTCCACATGTTTGCTGTGTCCCCCACATGGCTTGTGGCAAACTGCAAACGGGACTTCTTATGCTTTCTGTTAACAATGGCTTTCTTCTTGCCACTCTTCCATAAAGGCCAACTTTGTACAGTGCATAACTAATAGTTGTCCTATGGACAGAGTCTCCCACCTGAGCTGTAGATCTCTGCAGCTCATCCAGAGTCACCATGGGCCTGCATTTCTGATCGGCACTCTCCTTGTTCGGCCTGTGAGATTAGGTGTACGACCTTGTCTTGGTAGGTTAACATTTGTGCCATACTCCTTCCATTTCTGAATGATCACTTGAATAGTGCTCCATGGGATGTTCAAGGCTTTGGAAATCCTTTTTGTAGCCTAAGCCTGCTTTAAATTTCTCAATAACTTGATCCCTGACCTCCCTGGTGGGTTCTTTGGACTTCACGGTGTTGTTGCTCCCAATATTCTCTTAGACAACCTCTGAGGCTGTCACAGAGCAGGTGTATTTGTACTGACATGAGATTACACACAGGTGCACTCTATTTAGTCATTAGCACTCATCAGGCAATGTCTATAGGCAACTGACTGCACTCAGATCAAAGGGGGCTGAATAATTATGCACACACCACTTTGCAGTTATTTATTTGTAAAAAATGTTTGGAATTATGTATGATTTTCGTTCCACTTCTTACATGTACACCACTTTGTGTTGGTCTTTCACGTGGAATTCCAATAAAATTGATTCATGTTTGTGGCAGTAATGTGACAAAATGTGGAAAACTTCAAGGGGGCCGAATACTTTTGCAACCCACTGTAGATGGATAGATTGGAGATAGATAAATAGACAGATAGCATAATCAGCTTTATATGCAAAGGACGACTGTGTCGTGCCCGGAATTGGGTTTGGCACACAATACAGCCCAAAATGGACATAAACAGGGGAAGAAATAAAGTATAAATAGTAGACCAGTAAGCAATAATAGTAGCAGCATTGACAAGTAATAATAACACAGAAACACAATAGTGGCAGCCTTAAGAAGATACGTGACCAGATATATAAAGATACGTTCCATGTAGTGTTGGGCGAACACCTAGATGTTCGGGTTCGGGCCGAACAGGCCGAACATGGCCGCGATGTTCGGGTGTTCGACCCGAACTCCGAACATAATGGAAGTCAATGGGAACCCGAACTTTCGTGCTTTGTAAAGCTTCCTTACATGCTACATACCCCAAATTTGCAGGGTATGTGCACCTTGGGAGTGGGTACAAGAGGAAAAAAAATATTTGAAAAAGAGCTTATAGTTTTTGAGAAAATTGATTGTAAAGTTTCAAAGGAAAAACTGTCTTTTAAATGTGGAAAATGTCATGTTTCTTTGGACAGGTAACATGCTTTTTGTCGCCATGCAGTCATAAATGTAATACAGAGAAGAGGTTCCAGGAAAAGGGACCGGTAACGGTAACCCAGCAGCAGCAGCACACGTGATGGAACAGGAGCAGGCGCAGGAGGAGAAGGCCATGCTTTTTGAGACACAACAACCCAGGCCTTGCATGAGGACAAGAAGCGTGCGGATAGCATGCTTTTTACCGCCATGCAGTCATAAATGTAATAAAGATAAGAGGTTCAATAAACAGGGACCGGGCGTCAACGCTAACCCAGCAGCAGCAGATGTGATGGAACAGGAGGAGGCGCAGGAGGAGAAGGCCACGCTTTCAGGTGCAACTCAGGCCTTGCATGAGGACAAAAAAATGTGTGCGCAAAGCAATGCAATGAGTAGTTTTCAGGACACAATGGGCTATTCGGAGGAGCTATTCCCACCCCCACAATCTTCTACCTGTGAAAGGTCAATGGAACAGCCACAAATGTTGTGCCCGGATTCACAACCTTTTTCTGTGGAAAATGCACCTCGCACTGAAATGCAAGGCGAGGCCGAGGATGAACATGACGTCAACAACTCAACATGACGCAAAATGGGGGCGGAACAGAAAGCTGCTTTCAATGTTTTGAAGGCCTTAATTGCCTCCGGTGGCCAGTTAGATGCATCATTCATCACACCCAAATCCAAGAGCAATGTGTGCAGGAATTTGAATCTCAGGAGGTGTAACGAGATCATCTGGACAAGTGACCAAGTGACAAAGTGACCAGTGACAAAGTGACAAAGTGACAAAATGACAAAGTGACAAGTGACAAGTGACAAAATGACAAAGTGACAAGTGACAAAGTGAGAAGTGACAAGTGACAAAGTGACAAGTGACAAAATGACAAAGTGACAAGTGACAAAGTGAGAAGTGACAAGTGACAAAGTGACAAGTGACAAAATGACAAAGTGACAAGTGACAAAGTGAGAAGTGACAAGTGACAAAGTGACAAGTGACAAAATGACAAAGTGACAAGTGACAAAGTGACCAGTGACAAAGTGACAACTGACAAAGTGACAAAATGACAAAGTGACAAAGTGACCAGTGACAAAGTGACAACTGAGAGGTTGTTCTGGGGAGCTCCACTGCACTCAGTCGCATATGAGGAGAGGTCTCGTCGGGACTGCTGATCCTCCTCAGCTTGCTCAAAGCCTTGAGGGTTCCTGAAGATCCTCTGCTTGGAGTTCGCCGGGGTTCAGCTTGGTGTCGGGGTCGGCGGCGTCCTCCTCACTCCAACGTGGCGGATCTTCTGTTGAAGGAAAAAAAAAAAACATTGTTAAAAGTCCAGTACCGCTTCTGAAGGACTCACCAAGAGATGCAGGAGCGCTTCAATCTAGCGCACCATCGCTCGCTGGGTGATGTCCCTGCCTACGCGCTGGAATTCTACGCTGCACATGCTAGCACGCTTTTGCGCAGTGCCGAGGCGCATTCCAGCAGCTAGTAGCTACCAAGCTTCTGTGGATCTGATTGGGCCACCATGTTGGATCTCTGCCAAGTCCTCCAAAATTTTGAGCAATCCACGTTGCGTGACTGAGCAGTGACAACTCTACAGTCAGCATTACAATACCACTGCTGTGTTTACTGAAGAAATCAATGTTGAAGATGGAAACCGCTGGCATGATGCAAGTGGGGGATTCTGAAGATGAAAACGATCAGCGTGATGATACCAACATCAGGCAACCTGCCTCAGGAAACGCTGGTCCCAGCTATGACAAAGAACAGGACAAGGAACAGCTGGAGTTGGAGCAGGAATTGGATGCCCCCACTGCCGAGGGACAGAGCGGTGCACGTTGGACTTCCACAATTTAGCGGGAAAGGACAGCAGAAGAGGAAGAAAGTGATGCTGGTGACGAATATGGTGCATCACAACAATCACAACGCTTACAAGAACATGAAGATAGAGGAGTCTGGCAGGACTCTCTGGCACACATGGCTCAATTCATGCTAGACTGCATTGAACGCGGCCCGCGCATTATTCACTATTCATTATTATTCATTATTCTGGAATCTGGACAACACCAATTACTGGGTTTATACCCAGTTTATACGAACACAATGTTAAAAAACTGATTGAAGAAAGTGTCAGACAGGTCAAAAATGGAACAATTCCAGCAGGCCCTTGAGGATGGAGACTTTAGAGAGGAGATTGACATCCTCCTCCTTCTCTAGCCAGTTGTACGCCGACAGACTGACTTCAGCAAACCCAGGAGGACCAGGAGGGCAGCAAAGAACACAAGCTGCTGCTAGTGCCCAAAAGGGAATGGTATTGGCAGTGTCCTTGGAGTGGGAACATTTTCTGACACCCATGCAGCAGCCCACAGAACAGCAATCGGGCAGTTCCACGTCCTCCAACACCAATCGCCTAGAGAAGATGGTCAAGGTCCAGGACTACATGTCAGATGGCGTAGCTGTGTTGAACAACCCATCTGCAGACAGACGGTGAGTGTGACAGGCAGCACAGAAGGACCATGGCAACTCACTCATAGTACCACAGTTTGATAGTGCTGCCCAAAAAATTATATGGATCCGTGGACCCGGGCACTGCAGGCAGTACTGGGAAGTGGGAACGCAGATTTTAGTACCTAAACACACGATACAACATGTTTTCCGGGGTCGGACTCTGAGGCACATACAGATGGTCCCGATCATCATCCTCATCATACAACTCTTCTCCTGAGTCTGACCCACCCACCACCTCTGCCACCCCAACATCCCCAGACACAGACCCCTCATCGTCCTCAACATTAACTTGGGATGCTGGCCTGAGCCCGACCTCCTCCTCCACATCAGGCCCCATCATCTCCTCAATGGCAGCCCTCATTAATCGTTCTGGCGACGGACCGATGGACACAACATTCTCCTCCGGAGAGGGCTGCTGCTGACCACTGGCTGCTGTAGTGGATGTTATAGCTTGCGTGGGGCGTTGGCTGTTGCTGTTGTTGGGAGTGCTGCTCACAGCGGAGGTCTCTGAGGAACTCATGGTGAGCTCATATAGTGGTTGGCGGTGAGTGGAGTATTACTGATCCCAGCAATATACACACTGACTGGCAGAGTACGCAATGCTATATAGTCTGGCTGAGCGGTGTACACAGAGTGGCAGTACACACAATGCTATATAGTCTGGCTGAGCCGTGTACACAGAGTGGCAGTACACACAATGCTATATAGTCTGGCTGAGCGGTGTACACAGAGTGGCAGTACACACAATGCTATATAGTCTGGCTGAGCCGTGTACACAGAGTGGCAGTAAACACAATGCTATATATAGCGTGGCTGAGCGAGGTACACAGTGGCAGTACACACAATGCTATATAGTCAGGCTAAGCCGTGTACACAGAGTGTCAGAAAACACAATGCTATATATAGCGTGGCTGAGCGAGGTGCACAGTGGCAGTACACACAATGCTATATAGCCAGGCTAAGCCGTGTACACAGAGTGTCAGAAAACACAATGCTATATATAGCGTGGCTGAGCGAGGTGCACAGTGGCAGTACACACAATGCTATATATAGCGTGGCTGAGCGAGGTGCACAGTGGCAGTACACACAATGCTATATATAGCGTGGCTGAGCAAGGTGCACAGTGGCAGTACACACAATGCTATATTAGTCAGGCTAAGCCGTGTACACAGAGTGTCAGAAAACACAATGCTATATATATAGCGTGGCTGAGCGAGGTGCACAGTGGCAGTACACACAATGCTATATATAGCGTGGCTGAGCGAGGTGCACAGTGGCAGTACACACAATGCTATATATAGCGTGGCTGAGCGAGGTGCACAGTGGCAGTACACACAATGCTATATATAGCGTGGCTGAGCGAGGTGCACAGTGGCAGTACACACAATGCTATATTAGTCAGGCTAAGCCGTGTACACAGAGTGTCAGAAAACACAATGCTATATATATATAGCGTGGCTGAGCGAGGTGCACAGTGGCAGTACACACAATGCTATATATAGCGTGGCTGAGCGAGGTGCACAGTGGCAGTACACACAATGCTATATATAGCGTGGCTGAGCGAGGTGCACAGTGGCAGTACACACAATGCTATATTAGTCAGGCTAAGCCGTGTACACAGAGTGTCAGAAAACACAATGCTATATATATAGCGTGGCTGAGCGAGGTACACAGTGGCAGTAAACAATGCTATATATAGTGTGGCTGAGCGAGCGGTGTACTACTGTTCCCAGCAGCGACACACAATGACTGGGGGGGACCCTGGCTAGCGTGGCTGGAGAGCGAACTACCCTGCCTGCCTACCCAAAGCTAAACCCACAGACAAATGGCGGAGATATGACGTGGTTCGGGTATTTATTTACCCGAACCACGTGACCGTTCGGCCAATCAGAGCGCGTTCGGGCCCGAACCACGTGACCCGTTCGGCCAATCACAGCGCTAGCCGAACGTTCGGGGAACGTTCGGCCATGCGCTCTTAGTTCGGCCATGTGGCCGAACGGTTTGGCCGAGCACCGTCAGGTGTTCGGCCGAACTCGAACATCACCCGAACAGGGTGATGTTCTGCAGAACCCGAACAGTGGCGAACACTGTTCGCCCAACACTAGTTCCATGACAAGATATACTGTATATATCTTGTCACGTATCTTCTCTAGGGCGTACAAAAGGGGTGGGCTTTTGTACGCCCTAGTGCTGAGTCAAGGGTAGGGGGAAGTAATGCATAATCCCCAGAGTAAGAGCATCTTTGGGAGGCTGTCTGTGCTGCTCTTACCCCCCCCCCCCTCCTTTGGGATGTAGCTTACAGATTGTGGGCCCGATGGTGAGAGCACCCAGGAACCCACCAGCATTACACACTCGATCGGAATTCAGAAATCGGAAAATGGAATTCTGTGGAAATCTGAGTTACCGCATCTCGGTAACTGTATGTAATGATCCGCTCAGCTGGCTGCACAGGCAGACAGCTGTTTGACCATTCCTTAAGTCTGTGGGATGCAGGTCTCTGGATAAGAGACCTGTCTTTGCTTTGCAAGCTTCAGACCTGCTCTGCTGAGGAATTTGCATATACTGATTATGCAAATTTCCTAGTCGCCTCCCTTGAAGGCTTGCAGCATAAATACCATTTGATCCCACAATCCTTTGCTGGTCATCTTGGTTTGTTAATACACTCCTGGAGTGTCAGCCTTGCTATTGTCTGCTAAAGATTATCGTTTGTTTCTGTACTTGGATCGCACTTGCTCTGGCGGAAAGAGCAGTGGATCCTGCTAGCCTCTTTCTGTGCTTGGATCACACTTGCTCTGGTGGAAAGAGCAGTGGATCCTTCCTGTCCCTGAACCTAGATCGCACTCGCTCTGGGGGAAGAGCGGTGGATCTTATCTGACCTATTCCTGTTTCTGTTCGTTTGTCTGTCTGGATCGCACTCGCTCTAGCGGTAGCAGCGGTGGTTCCTTTTGTACTCTGTCTGGGAGTGTAGGCCAGAGCTGCGGTTGCTGCTGGCTGCTCCTTCTCTGATACGAACGCTTGCGGTAGGCTCGGTGGAGTAACCGCTAAGAAAGCGTTTGCGTTCTCTGTTTGGTGTTTGTGTGGCGTTGGTTAGTTAGGGTGGCGTGCTTGTCTCTGTTGCGCTTAACGTGCGGAGACCGCGCAGTAAACGCGTTCACTGTTGCGAATGAGTGCAGTGTTCGCGTTTAGCTAGGGCTTGTTATTTTCCTTATCTCCTCATTGCTGTTTGCTGTGCCTTTGTTACTCTTGTGCTCTGTCTTGCTCAGTCTTGTGTCACTTCTGACAATCGCCTTTCTCGCGATTGCGTTCCTGCTTTGTTTCTGCTGTTGTGTGTTTGCCGTCGCGGGTTGGCGAATAGATTGGTGCACACACATACACTCTGTTGCTGTGCTCTCTCTCTTTAAGGGCTATCTTGCCAAATTGCTTTCCTGCGTACAATTCCTATCTGGCATCCGTGGCGGTGCAGAGGATCTGTTCCTCTGCACTCCACGGCTCCATCTGCTGGCAGGAATTCCCTCTACAGGTGCGTTGCACCTTTTGCTGGGTTCTCTCAAATTATACACTTGTGGAGGATTTCCGTAGTGTCAGCGCGCGTCCTGTGCGCTGACCACGGAAAGAATTCCACAATCGTTACAGTATGACCAGCCAAACCGAAATTCCCAGTGTATAGGGAATTTCCAATTTGTACGTTTTTGTCGAGTTTGGTTCTTATATTTTTAAGAGCTTCAAGAGACTGGACTCTGACACCAAGGAAGACTTCCTTGCTGAATGTGTAAGATTTTTGCTGAATCCTACCTTTCAAATTACTGACCCGTACACGTCAGCTCTCCAATTCGCTTATACGCTATTGCAAGGAGATCTGTTTGTGTGGGCTTATTGAAAAGCAATTCCTGGGAGGATAATCTTTATCAGTTTCTTACATTGATTTTTTTCCACTGGTTTGAGCTGCCTTGCTTACCACCCATGCTTGATGAGTGTGTATCTGCTAATCAGTCAGCTGTTCTATCCCTTTCATGCAAAGCCATTCAGTTTGAAAATAAATGCAGTAACAGCTCCTTGGTATCTAGACAACAGCCACTTGTAGCGGCTGAAACAAAACAAAGAAAGTCTAGGAAAACTTCCCAGCGGAAAAATCCGTTGCCTATAGCAACTACAAATAAAGAAATTATTTCTGTAAAGTCTGAAATGTGTAAAACACTGGAAGGTGGCAAACTCAGAGAGACTTCTCAGTCTCAGGGTTTGTTGCCCCAGGCTAAAGCATATGTGAAGCCTATGATAGGCCAAATTATTTTCTATGTTAAAGGAGTAAGAGAGTCTGTGCATGTTTCTGATCCCAACCCCTATGAATGTTTCTTTGATCAGGGTTGTTTGAGCCTCCATTCGCTCCGGGCGAGGTCGGGGCATTGGTTGAGGAGTTTGAGTTTGATTGGAAAGCGTTTTGCAACTTCTACATCGCAGAAAGCGAAGAGACTCTTAACGCTTGTATAAATTCTATGTACGCCTTGATTGATTCTGGTGAGTGTGACGAGTTTTTTTGTGGATCCGGTGATGTGTGTATGGCAGACGATTTTGGATGAATTGCATACACACCAATCAATTGATTTCAATAAAGAGACATCATTATCGGATGGTTGTTTCTGCCTTTCTGGGGTAAAGCATGTGAGTCTAGACATTGGCCTCAATTCACTAACCTTAACTCCTGTCTTTAATAACTTTTCTGAGCTGTTTTACAGTTATCACCATGGTGATATAATTGTGATAACTGTATAACAGCTCAGAAGAGTTATTAAAGACAGGAGTTAAGCTTAGTGAATTGAGGCCATTGTGCGATCTGAAATGAATGGCTGTACCGCTTTGGTTGATTCCTGTGTGAATCCTGAAAGATTATCTCCTGCTTGCGTGGAGTTTGAATCTATGCGATCTACTGCCTGTTTCTCAGATGTTCCTGCAGATTGTGATCAGCATGAATGTGTCAGTTTTGTCAAGGATATGTGGGATCCCTTGTCAATTAAAAACAGATCTTTTCCCCTCAGTAATTCTTTAAGACCTTTCATCTATGATCCTGTTTTGGGGACAGTTCCTAAACTATGCAGCATCAAAAGTAATATTAATATGTCTAATAAAGTTTCTCCTGTTGTAGTCGTAACTTCTTCTGCAAATGAGTCTGTGTCTTACCCTGTTCACACCTGTAAAGGCCCGTTGCCTGATGACAGTTGCTCCAGTGTTTTTGTCCTGAACACCTTGCAGTCTGGTCTACAGACTGCGGACGTTTGCGCTAAGGAAGCGTCAGTTTCGCAACCTAAAGCGATCTTCGATTCCCAAATTTTGCGTTCTGACTCCTCGGATTCGACATTGTTAGCCGAGTCTAAGGGTGAGACAGTGCTTTGGTTTTGTGAATCTGATACTGGGGAATCTTTGCCTTGTCCAGAGAAGATCTCTGGGAGCCTGCCCTGTACCATGAATAAAACCATGATGTACAATCGCACTGACATTTGTGAGTCCCTTTCTTGCTCAGAGGCTGGTGCTAACTTTCCACCCTGTACTTCCCTCATGAGTCAGTATTGCCTTGCATAAAATCTCCTGTAGTGACCCTAGAGGCTCATCTAGGTATTGCTACCATTCTCTCACCTGTTTTTCTGCCATTTTGGAATTGCAGTCTAGTTTAACTGCTATGCAGAATTCTGTGTACTGTGAGATTAGAGTTAGGAAGTCAGTGTGTGTCCCAGTAAATATTCCTGTGCATCCTGTTCATGAAGATAAAATTCAGTCTCAGCGGATTGTAGAACCATCCCTGGGGCATTTGCTCTGTCCGCAAAATGTATCTGATGTTTTGCCCTGTAACATGGATAGTTCAGAATCCGTGATTTCTTTGTCAGAGAGCTTGGAAAAAGAGGCTCCTGAGCTTTTGTCTGTTGTTCTGGGGGTCTCCGACTTGCTCCCAAAGAGTGCAGAACTTTTAGGAGGTGCTTCCTGTCCCGCAGGGCCACCTGAGGTGTTGCCCACTTCAGTAGGCATCGCTGCTATATTGACTACTTTTGCAGCTCTTGTGGAGCTTCAGTCATGCGTAGTCAATGATGAGTGTTGGTTGGATGCCAGTACAGTCACGGAAATTTCTAAGTCTGAGTCCAAGACTTCTTTTATAAGTCCAGTGCTTGTGACCACTACTCGTGATGATTCTCTGCCCAGTTTTGGTTTTGATCTTGTCGTGACGGACTCTGAGGTTGGCAGTTCCTCGACGTGTCCTGAGGTTTCTCTTGTGCTTGTGTACCCCGATGTGCTCTGTGACCCAGAAAGCCCAAGTGTGTCTCGGTTGCCAGCATGCTCAGATGCTTCCTCAGGGGAGACATGTTCTGATATTGCCTGCCTGCTTGCATGCCCAGAAGTGGTCCCTGAAAGCCCTGATCTTGATACTTGTCCTGGTAATCCTGAAGCCAGAATTGTCATTGGTTCCATAGGGGTTCTTGGAAGTTCTCCATGTGAGCCTGGTGATCGTTCTGCCCTCTTGGGATCTCTGCGGAGCTTCAAAGTGTTCTGGGAGATTCTGGGAGAAATATTTACTGGTACCCTGGATGAGATCAACAGTGGTTTCTATGTGGAAAGGGACACTTCAAATAGGTATTGTGGTAGGTTTGGTATTTTTGGACGGTCCCTGGAAGGTGGCGGGCATGGCTCAGAGGGTGTTGATGGGTGCTTCTCTGGCATTCACAGTTCTGATGGGTGTTACGCTGAGACTTGTAGTACCGATGGGCATGTTTCGACGGCTTCTGCTTCCAATGAGGTCGGTTTCGGGAGGATTGACGCTGGAAGTGGGCCTAGTCGGGCTATCTTGACCTTCATGAGTCTTCAGTCAGAGTTTTTTGCGAATACCAGTTTTGAGAGACGTCTGGAAGCCGTCTCTAGAGGGGGGGGGGGGTACTGTAATGATCCGCTCAGCTGACTGCAGAGGCAGACAGCTGTTTGACCATTCCTTAAGTCTGTGGGATGCAGGTCTCTGGATAAGAGACCTGTCTTTGCTTTGCAAGCTTCAGACCTGCTCTGCTGAGGAATTTGCATATACTGATTATGCAAATTTCCTAGTCGCCTCCCTTGAAGGCTTGCAGCATAAATACCATGTGATCCCACAATCCTTTGCTGGTCATCTTGGTTTGTTAATACACTCCTGGAGTGTCAGCCTTGCTATTGTCTGCTAAAGATTATCTTAGAGTATTCCTGGGGATTGCATTAGTCATCCCTATAGCACAGTCAGGTTGTATTATTGTATTGCCTGTTCTGTCTTCTGTTTGTCCTTGTGATTACACTGTCGCCAGCGGGTGGCGATGGTGAATCGTTTGTTTCTGCATTTGGATCACACTTGCTAGCCTTGGATCCTGCTAGCCTGTTTCTGTGCTTGGATCACACTTGCTCTGGCGGAAAGAGCAGTGGATCCTACTAAGCTCTGTTTCTGTACTTGGATCGCACTTGCTCTGGCGGAAAGAACAGTGGATCCTGATAACTCTGTTTCCCTACTTGGTTCACACTCGCTCTGGCGGAAGGAGCAGTGGATCCTTCCTGTCCTGTCCCTGATCCTAGATCGCACTCGCTCTGGCGGAAGAGCGGTGGATCTTATCTGACCTATTCCTTTTTCTGTTCGTTTGTCTGTCTGGATCGCGCTCGCTCTAGCGGTAGCAGCGGTGGTTTCTTTTGTACTCTGTCTGGGAGTGTAGGCCAGAGCTGCGGTTGCTGCTGGCTGCTCCTTCTCTGATACGAACGCTTGTGGTAGGCTCAGTGGGATAACCGTTAAGCAAGCGTTCGCGTTCTCTGTTTGGTGTTTGTGTGTCATTGGTTAGTTAGGGGGGGCGTGCTTGTCTCTGTTGCGCTTAACGTGTGGAGACCGCGCCGTTAACGCGTTCGCTGTTGCGAATTAGTGCGGTGTTCACGTTTAGCTAGCGTTTGTTATTTTCCGTATCTCCTCATTGTTGTTTGCTGTGCCTTTTCTACTCTCGGGTTGGTGACTAGATTGGTGGACACACATACATTCTGTCTCTGTGCTCTCTCTCTTTAAGGGCTATCTTGCCCTACATTGCTTCCCTGCGTACAATTCCTATCTGGCATCCGTGGCGGTGCAGAGGATCTGCTCCTCTGCACTCCACAGCTCCATCTGCCGACAGGAATTCCCCTCTACAGGTGCGTTGCACCTTTTGCTGGGTTCTCTCAATTTATACGCTTGTGGAGAATTTCCGTAGTGTCAGCGCGCGTCCTGTGCTCTGACCACGGAAAGAATTCCACAATCGTTACACTGCAGCCTTATTACAGAATCCAGAAGGATTGGACCCATCAGAGAATGCAGAATTTTTCTGCAAAATTTTAATTTTAAACCAATCCCAAAATTGTTCATTTTCCGATTTCCATTTTTCTGATGTATTTTTTTGCATTCTCTGATGCAAAAAAATGACTAATAAAATACTCAGCGAAAATCAAAAAACTCGGAAATCCAAAAAACTGAATATCCAAAATCGGAATTTCCCTGGAATCGGAATTGGGCATTTCTGACTATCCCTTAGTAAAGAGCAGCTTCCAGGTAGAAACTGCCCAATACATTCTCTGTGGTGCTCATAACCATACCCACGTTACGTGTGAACAAGCTCTCAAGCAAGCATTGCAGAAGATATGACTGACTTCCTCAAAGCTAATGGACTAGAAAAGATGAGTGGAAATATTAGATGCTTGATTTAACAGGCTGTGGTGCAAATGTAATTCACCGACATATTTGTAAGAGTTTTTTTTTTTTGGTGGTCTAGCAGTGTTCCCCAACCCTGTCCTCAAGGTCCACTAACAGTGCATGTTTTGTGGAAGTCCACAGAGGTAGTTATTCAGTTCTGCTGACACACTAATTACCCCACCTGCGATTGTGTGTTTCCTGCAAAATATGTAGTGTTGGTGGGCCTTCTGGACAAGTTTGGGGAACTATGCTCTATGGGACACCTTTATTTTGTCCTAAAAAATGTGTGTTCAGACCTGCAAGAGCAAAAATGTGCAACATGGTCTGGGGACAAGTCTTTGGAAGCCATCTTCAACCATATGCATGACATTTACAATGAAAAATAAACAGCAGTGTCATACTCTAACAAACGTTAAATCGTGTTTTTGTAAGGTAGGGAAATGAGGTTGTCATTAGCTTCCCTATGGCTTACTTTACTAAAGTTATATTTTGCAAGTTAAAGGGGAACTGTAACCCAGGACTGAACTTCATCCCAATCAGTAGCTGATACCCCCTTTCCCGCGAAAAATATTTGCCCTTTCTTGAATAGATCATCAGTGGGGTCTGTGTGGCTGATGTTGTGGTGAAACCCCTCCCACAGTTTGATGTCATGACCAAGGTCATGTCAATTTATTTTCTATGAACACTGTTGCATTTTGGGAATTAAAGAGAAACTCTGACCAAGAATTCAACTTTATCCCAATCAGTAGCTGATACCCCCTTTTACATGAGAAATCTATTCCTTTTCACAAACAGACCATCAGGGGGCGCTGTATGGCTGATATTGTGGTGAAACCCCTCCCACAAGTACGTACTGTTGGCAGTTTCCTGTCTGTGAACCCTGTTGCATTGTGGGAAATAGCTGTTTACAGCTGTTTCCAACTGCCAAAACAGCAAGCAGCAGCTACATCACTTGCCAGCAGTAAAAATGTCACCATGTGATAAATGTCAGAATATAAATCAGGGATTTAAAAGATTTTACAATGGGCAAACACTGACTAAATCATTGATACATAATTATTGTAAAAATGAAGCACTTTTTTATTACATAATTTTCACTGGGGTTCCTCTTTAACAGCTGTTTTCAACTGAGAAGCAACCAGTAATTTCAGTGCATATGTAGATTAAAAAAAACAAACTTTTAGCCTATCACATAGTGGGTGTGGTTAAGATGCAGATAATGGCAGTTGGTGCCATCTGTGTAGAGTACTTTAATTGTTTCCGACTTATTTCTTCCAGAAGTCAGGGAATTTTCTCTAAGACACTTTTGAAGGGCTAACTTCTTCCTCGGAGAAAGAAAGGCTGGAAAGCACAAAAACTGCTGCTGCAAAGTAATCTGAATAGAATTTATTTTGGTAAGCTTCACCCTTCACATTCTATAATTCTGCTTCTTTTGAAACTTCATATAATTTAACTTTCTGGTATTAAGGAATCAGCATTGCTTTTGTGCAGGAAAAGAACCTACATTGCGAAGTGTATTATGAGCAGCTTAAGAACCAAACCGGTAATTAAAAATTGAGCAGATTCAACACAGCTGATGGCTTTCATAAACAGGCGTTTGTTCTGCTTTGCTTTGCATTTTTACAATGCCTGATATAATAATTTGCATTGACGAATATTCAGATTTCTGAATGGATTGTAACTGAGTGACAGCAATGCATTTCTCAATACAAATATATAAACACACGTGTTTAACGGGGGCACTAAGCAAAACTGAGGCAGAAGGAGAGAGGAGTTTAGAGACAAGTCAAGTAACAGAACATTTGTATTTCGCTTCTCTCCTGGTGGACTAAAAGGACATGTATAACATAAAAGAAAAAGAAAAAAAGAAAAAGATACTCACCTACGGAAGGGAAGGCCCTAGATTCCTTAGAGCCTTCCTGTTCCTCTCTTGCTCCACTCATTCCACCGTCGGGCCCCCATTTAAGCATGCGACTTTAATGTTGTGGAAGCCTTCGGGTTGCCTTGAATGGCCATGGAAGTACTTGCTCAGCTCCGTACAGCGCACACGAGCATGGACTCACCCATGTGCAGTACAAAGCCGCTAATCTTCAGACGTACTCGAAGACCCAAGTACTTCTGAGACGACCCAAAGATAAGAGGGTGTGTGTTATCCCAAGGGATTCAACCGACTTCCTAGGGAGACAGGAAAAAACAAAGACACTGTAACGATCGGTGTCAGCACACAGAGAGAATCTGATTATTGGTGATCTGCAGTATCACCAAGAATACAGATATAGACCTGATTATTGATGATCTGCAGAATCACCAATAATCCAAGTATAACTAACCTCTGGACACCTATATAGTGTGAGTGTTTGGTGCAACAGTAATGACTTTGAGTTGGACCACCCTAGGAGCAGGTGGTCTTTGGCAGTATGAGCGATACTTCTGAGAAGTGCAAAAACCTTCCAGCAGCCTGAGACCTCCAAAGGGGTGGAGTCCCAGGCTGAAAGTAGGAAGGACCTGTGAGTGAGTGAAACCTGAAAGGTGGATGTCACTAGCAGGTCTGGAGAGTATCTCTAATGGAGAGAGATAGCTCTCAAGGTCGGGCAAGCCGGGTCGGGCAAAAACACGGACAGACAAGGTACAGAGACAGAAGGCTGATTCGGTATCCAAAGGCAGGCAGGGTTGGCAACAGGTAATCAGATATGCGTAGGTACCGAATCAGAAAGCAGAGGGATAGTCAGAAATGCAATAGGTCATAACAGATATCAAAACAATGCCTAGTCTTGGGTGTGAGGTCCGTGGTCTCAACACCCTGGAACTAGTCTGAAGTATAACACAATGATAACACAGAGTTCCTAATCTTGGGTGTGAGGTCCGTGGTCTCGACACCCTGGAACTAGTCTGAAGTATAACACAATGATAACACAGAGTCCTTAATCTTGGGTGTGAGGTCCGTGGTCTCGACACCCTGGAACTAGTCTGAAGTATAACACAATGATACACAGAAGTAATCTGGCTCAGTGTGAATTCCCAGGTCCTCCTGGTTCCAACACACTGTAGGATCTGACTAAGGTCTGAGTGCTTCCACGTAAGTGTTCGCAACGGCAGACAACCTGAGACTGACCAGCAGTAACTATATATAGAGCGGCGCTCTCTGGCGCCACCTATCAATGTTCAACCAATAGTCACTTGCTCTGAGGTCAGCTGACCAACCTGGTCAGCTGATCCCTCCTTGGTTGTCATAAAGATTCTGCCTCTCAGCGCGCGCGTATTCCTCAATCTGTGTGAACTAACAGACCCAGCCACACCAGACGCACGCTGCTTCGTGCAAACCACCACGCTGGACGCAGAATCAGCCGCCTTGCTGTCAGTACACGCGGCGGCTTTTCCACGTTCTATTACAGACACCAGGAGCCCCTTTTATGGTGTAGTATGTCAAGTGCTGATCACGTAGTCCTAAAGAGCAAAAGAAAACTCACAAGAGTGGGATGCACGACCAGCAACCACAGTATGGAGGTAGGTGAGGAAATTCCATCCTCACTCGGGTTCTTTAGTCATCAAATAGCAAATAATATAAATAATAAAAATGGCTTACCTCAAAGGAAGGGGCAAAGCCAATTTAAAAAAAAAGGTTTATTATTTTACTTTTAGGCGCTCCGAACTTACTGTGTGTGTACAGTATACAGACACTGCTTTGTACTTGATCTGAGGAAGCGGACTGTGTTCCCCGAAACACGTTATCATTGATAGTGTCTGATAACTAATAAACCTTTTGTTTGAAATTGGCTTTGCCCCTTCTTTTGAGGTAAGCCATTTTTATTATTTACTAGCTGGACGCCCGCCGTTGCCCGAGTATGTATTTGGCTGGTGTTGTCTTTTCCTAACCCTAACACACAATTACTTAGTGACCAAGTATGTGAGCTTTGCAGTCTTTGGTATCAATAATTTGCAATGAAATAAAATTAATCTGATTGGATGTGGCTCCACCCCTTTTCTGAATTTGAACCCCAATCACCCAAAGGCCAACTGTACCAGGTACAGGTGATTAACAGTGCAAGAATGACAGCAATTAAATATTCCCCTTAAAAATCAATAGGTGGATTCTGATTGGCTTTTATAGGCTCCACCCACTTTTCTGAGTATTAATCCCAGTCACCCAGTGACCAACTGTGCAAAGTTTGAGAACCCTGCCATTAACAGTGTAAGAATGGCTGCAGTTTACATTTGCGCAATGAAATTTGTATTTTTCTCCACCCACTTATTTCTTAACATTGTTCAGGTATGTATTTGGCTGGTTTTAGCTCCGCCTACTATTACTAACCCTAACACACAATTACTCAATAACCAAGTTTGTGAGCTTTGCGTTCTTTGTCATCAATAATTTGCATTGAGATTAAACAAATCTGATTGGCTGTTTGTGGCTCCACCCCTTTGTCTGAATTTGAACCCCAGTCACCCAATGGCCTACTTGTACCAGGTTTGAGGCTTGTGCCATTAACAGTGCAAGAATGGTAGCAATTACATATTCCCCTTGAAAATCAATAGGTGAATTTTGATTGGCTTTTGTAGGCTCCACCCACTTCTCTGAATATTAATCCTAGTCACCCAGTGACCAATTGTGCAAAGTTTGAGAACCCTACCATTAAAAGTGTAAGAATGGCTGCAGTTTACATTTTCTCAGTGAAATTTGTATTTATCTCCGCCCCCTTTTTGGTTATGGGAATAAAAAGTATCCTATACTTTATTCCAGGTAGTGTACTGTGTGTGTGCCAAATTTCATTCAAATCCGTTCAGCCGTTTTTGCGTGATCGAGTAACAAACATCCAAACATCCAAACTTTCCCATTTGATATATTAGTAGGATATTTTTGGCTATTTTTAATCACATAATATAAATATATCGTTCATCCACCACCACCTATTTTTGGGGCACCTTCTTCCTCCCAGTTGACCCAAAGATACAACCAGCAGGAGATTTGAATGTGGTCTGGCGGTGGAACAGAGGACACAGAGAGGAACGGGAATGCTCTCCAGAGCCTTCTCTCCTCTAAGTTGAGTATCTAACTTTTTTGTTTTACAACGTTACAGTTGTCTTTACATTGAAGATACCCTACATCAAAGGGAGCAGCGGTTCACCGGTTTCATCACAACTTCTTCATTCAGTTGTGCGTGTTTACTTTTTATGGAGTTTACTTTTCCTACAGGATTATCAGTTTCTCTTTTATACTACTGAGTAGTTAATAAGTTAAAGGGCCACTATCGCGAAAAAAGTAGGCAATTAAAATCTGACAGAACCGACAGGTTTTAGGCAGGTCCATCTCCTCATGGGGGATTCTCAGGGTTTTCTTTGTTTTCAACAGCATTTCCTGAACAGCAGTTCCAAAGTCTGACAAAATAGTGTGCAAGAGAGTGGGGAGGCTGGCTGGTATCTTACTATTTTGGCAATTAAACTGCTGTTTAGGGTTCAGGAAATGCTGTTGAAAACAAAGAAAAAGAAGAAAATCCCCCATGAGGAGATGGACTGCCCAAAACCTGTCGGTTCTGTCAGATTTTAACTGCCTGCTTTTTTTGGGATAGTGGTCCTTTAACAAAAAATCGCATACTAACCTAATGCAAAAGCCATGCAGATTGGAATTGGGCCAGTCACATGCACTTTCTGATCATTTTGATTGGCCCAGTTCAAGCTGCATGTAATCTGCATAAAGTTTGCAGGCAAGCTTGAATCCTTATCATCTATTTGGCCATCTCTGTTGAGTAATACTCTTCTTGAACTTCACTGTATATAAAGCACTTTATTGAGTTTTTATTGATGTCAGTGTTTTCATTTTTCATTCTGTCTGTGAATTTTTATCACTAGAAGTCCTCATGACATTAAAAAACATAGTTCCTTTAGTAAATATGGTTCGGGACTGCAACACGTTAAAACTACGCCACACTTGTGGCTGCTTAAAGGGAACCAGAGATGAAGCACCTGTGAGGAAACACGGAAAAGCCGCCGCATGTACTCAGAACGGGGCGGCTGATTCCGCGTCCAACGCGGCGGTTGGCACGCATAGGCCTACATTCAGTAGTATGGCCGAATGCGGAGAAACCGCCGCATGCCTTGATAGCGGTGCGGCGGTTTCCGCGTCCAGCGCGGCGGGTGCTTTACATCACATGTCTGGTGTGGCTGGGACTGATAGTCCACACAGGTTCAGAAGGACGCGCGCGCGCTGAGAGGCAGAGCTTATATGACAGCCAGAAGGGAGTCAGCTGACGAAGCCGGTCAGCTGACGGCAGTGTGACAATCCAGCCCCGCGATCCCGTCGAGATCTGCTCCCGTTAGCGTACGCAGGAAGTACGGGCGCAGACGGACAACGAGACCGGTTGCTGGATCGTCAGAGGTAAGAAAGTAAAGGGCGACAGAGCGTGCCAATCCCGTCTAATCTGCTCCCGTTAGCATACGCAGGAAGTACGGTGAACAGACTGACAATAAAGATTGGTCGCGCAGCTGCCGACAATATGTAATGGGACAAACATCCACCAATCCCGTATTACTAGGCCACTGTTGCCATGCAGGTCTCATGCACTAGAGACTGCTGGAGGCAAATTCACTGTGTGCGTAGTAAACGGTTAAGATTGGTTGGAGGTGCCCATACATGTACAATTCTGATTGTATATACAATCGGTAAACTAAAAATATCTATTTCGCGCTGGAAATCGGGTAAATAAAGTAAAATGCCACCACTCTCTCAAGTTCAGGGAGGAAAGAGACTCCCGCTATCATAATACGGTAGCCAGCCCAATCACGTTCAACACGCTCAAGTCACCGTTCGGGGAATAGTCACTTCCGACGGCTTAAAGACTGTGAGCAATGTGACGTTAAAGAAAGGTTGCTGGGTCCCTATATGATGCAATCTCGAATTGTATTTACAATCGAGGAACGAAAGTTATCGATTTCGCACAGGAAATCTGGTACTAGCTAATCCTAGAAGGAAGAAACGGTTATTTACAACCTAGCTAGCAAATCAACAATCATAAGCAAATCATAAAACAATGCGGTAGTATGACTGACTCTTCAGAGGGCAGATTCGTTATAGCAGCAATCAGATGACCAGAAAAAGGCACACAACTGAACGATAAAATCGTTAGTTTATTTCTAAACTACATACACACAGCTTATTTTAGAACAGATTGATTGGACAGAGAGAAGAGAGGAAGAGAAACAGAATGTCTGAATATACAGTTCAAATACCGTTATTGGTAGTCCATGCGGCAATCGCAAGTCTTTGGCGAAAGTCCCAAAATGGCGGTTGCCATGCGGCCAACAGGCCTTTGTTAGAAAGTTCAAAGATGGAGGTTGGCCCGTGTCCCTGCGGGCTGCCAGGATGTTACTAGGCATCAGATTGAAGGTAAAGGACACTGGACTTTTGGATCATGTCAGTTTTGTTCCTCACTGTAGGTGGGGGGAGTTATGACACGTACAAGTCCAGCCTTGTGCAATTTGAATAAGGCAGTGCCCCCTTAGGCAGGGAGAGGTTTTGGGCCAATTCATATTTTGCCCGCTCTCAGCATGCCCGTAGGTAATATCAAGAACCCGAATGAATATTCACAATCAGCGTAAGTGTGTGAATCTGCTAATACCAAACACGAGGAGTCTGGATCGCTAATAGCACCGTCCCCCCCTTTCACCTTACTGGCACTGGTTCCGAAAGATCCAGAGGGCTGAAAATCTCTCAAGACCAGTGTCATGTGGAATCTAATAAACTCCGTGAATTTGAGGGAACTGCGATCTTGGGAACACCAGAAATATTACCAAATTGTGCCTATTTATTAAATACAGTTTCTACAGTTTGGTTGAATCTTTGGGTGCCCAGATGGCGTGATAAGGATCATTCCTGTCTCCTTTCAACTCAGGCCACAAGGCAGCTAGGTGTCGGACTCCTGGTGGGTCGGTGCCGATCAGGCTGGAGAAAGCTACAATTTATGAGCTTCTGTCAACTGATATCTACCCTTCACCTGATGGATGAGGTCATAAACACCTCAGGGGGTCCCCTGTGCTGGCAGAGAATCTTTTCAACAGGAGGCTCATTAACTGACCATGAAAAGATTTCTCCAGCCCTTTGGTGAAGGGAAAAAAAAGTGTATTTAAACCAAAAACTGTCAGTTTGGGTGGTTTGCGAAGAACTAGCGTTGGTAACTCCATGACGCATTCGATATGTCATATCGACCGCGTCACATCTCCCCCCTTTACAAGATTGGGGAAGGAGCGGTTAGCAGGACCTTGACTGAAGCAATACCAACTTGCTACTTGGGCTCAGTACAGCGGGGAAGCCTGGGTTCCACATGACCTTGGGGTTTGCCCTTTTTGTGTTGGTCAGTGGTTTAGCCAGGAGGCTACAGGGCTTCGCAAACGTCCTGTAGTATCCCGCTGTTCCCAGAGAGGCCTGTACCTCTGTCATGACAATCTGATCTGCATCTGGTTCAACGGTCAGATTGTCAGCTGACAGCTGTCCTAGTACCAGGGACGAGTGATCGCAGTTTTGCTTCCAAGTCGGGGGGAACACAGGGATGTCATCCGGGTACGTGACTGTACAACCGTGCTTGCTTTTCCACAGGTCGTTCCACGCCTGGAGAAAGGTGGCTTGGGCATCCATCATGCCAAAAGACATCCGCATCGAGGCGTTTAAGTCCAAGGGCAGGGTAAATGTGGATTCCAGGCGTGCCTTGGGCACGGTTGGAATCTGCCAGTATCCGTAGCTCCGATCTATGATCGTTAGGTAGTTGGCGGATGCCAGCCAATCCAACAGATCACCGAGGGGAGTCATGGGATACGCAACGGTTATTGGGATGTCGTCTGGCATCCTATAGGCCTCACAGAACATGGTGGTCTGTGAGCTAGAGGATTTGCGGAGGACAGACATCTGTAACATCTCCTCATACTTCATCTTCACTTTTGCTTGCACCTCAGGAGAGGCGCTGTAGGGGATCTGCCATAAGGGCTTGTGAGTCCCCGGGTCCCTTCTGTGAACTGCTGTATCCTGCTCAGGGTTGCTGCGAAGATTTCGCTGTGGGGGCGCAGTGCGCTTCAGCGAGGCCTTCGGGGAGTACGAGAGGTGGGGGGTGACTTTCACATCATCCGCCAATTCTCGTGTGGGAGCTATCAAGCCTGGCAGGGGACCTGTGTCTTCCTGTTCTAATTGGCCGTGCTCTCCCAGAACTAACTGCGTTCTATCTGACTGGGCTTCTAACAGATCCACATGGACCGTGCTTTCACCTGGGGTGTCAGTTACATGGGGAATGGGCTCACTGGAGTAGTTACCATTCTCCCTGTACACCTGTAGTGGAGCTTCCACTGCTGGCGGCTTAGCGGTCTGGCCACTAAGCGCACGCAGGTTGGAGTCGCTCTGTAGTATCCTCACGGATGTGGGACTACAAATCTCAGCCAGCTGCCTAGTGTGATCTGAGGTCAGCTGCTGAAAATCAAACTCTCTGGGGTCAGAGCTGACAGGAATGCCTGCAGGCTCTGAGCTCAGGTTACCAACAGTACTGTGTGTGTCTGTCTGCACAGGTACACCACAATAAACATCACCTTTTGGGTAAATCAAAATCACGTCAATATTGACATTGGTCTGGGGGTCAGAGATATCAGGGGAAGTCAAGACTTCTCCAGATACAGATAGTCCTGAGTCCAGGCTACCGGTGACACTGAAAGCGTCATCCAGCGTACTCTCACAGACATGCACAACATTATCAAAAGCGTTTGCATAACATGACATGTCATTTTTAGCATGCGTGTCACCCGCCTGAAAGTCAGAATTGTCAGAGGGAATCCCTGCTGTCAGCTCTGAGTTCATGCGGCTGGCCATAGAGCATGTAATGGCCAAAGAATGTACAGCGTTTCTATCACAATTATCACTGACACATGCAATTTCATTAGTAATAACAGGTGCAGAAAGAGATAAAAGACAGTCAGTTGCTGGTACATGTAAATCTGAGGGTACCTCCCGCCCAGCGGCGTTAGGTACAGTAGCATTAGCAGGTAGGGGTTTGACATCTCCCTGTTTTCCCAAAGGCTTGTACAGTACCTGGTGGTCAGGGAGTCCTGCTGGGAACTCCTGCATATCAGCAGAAAATTCCGGAGGGCACACAAGCGTGCCTAGATCAGTGCCAAGCACAGGAGGAGAGGGAAACTCAGCAACAGCCCACTCTGGAAAACCCACCCCCCATCCGGCCTTCTCGGGACCGGGGATAACAGGGTTGTGGTGGTTGGGCCTGACTTCAGTCAGGGTGAGGAGCTTTTGTGGGAGAATATCTTCCTCTGTGGCAAGGTCGGAACAGACCAAGGAAACATCTGCTTCTGGAGCACTGGAGCAAAAGATGATCTGGTCGTCCACTGGAGCACTGTGATGATTTCCGGAACCGTAAAGCATCTCTGACACGCTGACAGGCTGTGCAGAGGGTGATGCAGGTGACGGATCAGGGTTGTTAGCCATCTTCGGGCTAGGGACAGTCGTTCTTTTCCTCTTGGGACAGAAGAACTGTATGTGGCCAGTCAAGCCACAAAGGTTACACGTGCGAATGGCAGGTGTGTCAGACTGGGATGCAGCAATAGCAGCAGCTGCAGGTCTCAGTGGCACAAAGCTCGCCGGACCAGGAGGAGCGAATGCAGTAGGCTTACCTCCTTCCAAGTCTTGGGACAGTGTTCTGTGACTGTCCAGCACCAGAGTTCTCTGGCTGTCAGGTACAGGAACCTGATGGTACGCCCTCTCAGAGGTGCGCACAGGAAAGTCTCGTTCCGTGCCATCTTCCATGGCAGGAAGATTTGCTGTGGGGGTCACGGGTAGAGGTTCGCATCTCTCCACCGAAACACATAGTGAAGAGTGCTGATTTGATTGGGTTAGCTGGGCCAACTCCAATTCTCGCTGGAGCCGTAGCTCTTCGATCTGGAGATCCCGCTGGCGCAGACACTCTCGGTGCTCCTGGTATCGGCGCAGTTCCTCGCCGGTCAGGTTTTCCAACTCCAATTCCCACTGGAGTCGTCGCTCCTTGGCCTGGAGATCAAACTGGCGCAGTCGCTCTTGGTGCTCTGCTTCACGCTGGAGCATCCTTGCTTCATGCTGGCGCTGTTCTTCTCGGAACTCCTGGTATATGCGCAGATCCTCGCCGGTCAGGTTTGCCAACCACTCCGGGGGTATCAGGACTGCAGGTAATAGAGGCATTAAGCAAGGTGGCGACAAGGATTCCATCTCTGGAGTAATGCCACCAGCTCAGCCTTGTTGTGCTGTAAGCAGCAATGCCGTGCAATTTGCAGAGGGCTTGCAAGTCAGGAACTGACCAATTCTGGTGAAACTGAACTGAATCAGACATTCAGAAGAGAAGAGTACAAGAAAGAATAGGGTATAGCAAAGAAAAAGTTAGGAAATGTAGACCAATCTATTCGCTATCAATGTGTACCGTTTTGTGCCCAGAACTTCGGTTCTGCAAGACAGGATACTTAGTGACCACTGTCTTATTATTCTGGTTGCAAAGACTGAGTTTGTCAGATCTTTGCGCTCTGATTTCCCAAAAGCTGGCTATGCCTGGTTTTGGGGTGTGCTATCACCACCACTGCCCACCAATGTGACAATCCAGCCCCGCGATCCCGTCGAGATCTGCTCCCGTTAGCGTACGCAGGAAGTACAGGCGCAGACGGACAACGAGACCGGTTGCTGGATCGTCAGAGGTCTCGGTGGCGCAACTGCCGACAATATGTAATGGGACAAACATCCACCAATCCCGTATTACTAGGCCACTGTTGCCATGCAGGTCTCATGCACTAGAGACTGCTGGAGGCAAATTCACTGTGTGCGTAGTAAACGGTTAAGATTGGTTGGAGGTGCCCATACATGTACAATTCTGATTGTATATACAATCGGTAAACTAAAAATATCTATTTCGCGCTGGAAATCGGGTAAATAAAGTAAAATGCCACCACTCTCTCAAGTTCAGGGAGGAAAGAGACTCCCGCTATCATAATACGGTAGCCAGCCCAATCACGTTCAACACGCTCAAGTCACCGTTCGGGGAATAGTCACTTCCGACGGCTTAAAGACTGTGAGCAATGTGACGTTAAAGAAAGGTTGCTGGGTCCCTATATGATGCAATCTCGAATTGTATTTACAATCGAGGAACGAAAGTTATCGATTTCGCACAGGAAATCTAGTACTAGCTAATCCTAGAAGGAAGAAACGGTTATTTACAACCTAGCTAGCAAATCAACAATCATAAGCAAATCATAAAACAATGCGGTAGTATGACTGACTCTTCAGAGGGCAGATTCGTTATAGCAGCAATCAGATGACCAGAAAAAGGCACACAACTGAACGATAAAATCGTTAGTTTATTTCTAAACTACATACACACAGCTTATTTTAGAACAGATTGATTGGACAGAGAGAAGAGAGGAAGAGAAACAGAATGTCTGAATATACAGTTCAAATACCGTTATTGGTAGTCCATGCGGCAATCGCAAGTCTTTGGCGAAAGTCCCAAAATGGCGGTTGCCATGCGGCCAACAGGCCTTTGTTAGAAAGTTCAAAGATGGAGGTTGGCCCGTGTCCCTGCGGGCTGCCAGGATGTTACTAGGCATCAGATTGAAGGTAAAGGACACTGGACTTTTGGATCATGTCAGTTTTGTTCCTCACTGTAGGTGGGGGGAGTTATGACACGTACAAGTCCAGCCTTGTGCAATTTGAATAAGGCAGTGCCCCCTTAGGCAGGGAGAGGTTTTGGGCCAATTCATATTTTGCCCGCTCTCAGCATGCCCGTAGGTAATATCAAGAACCCGAATGAATATTCACAATCAGCGTAAGTGTGTGAATCTGCTAATACCAAACACGAGGAGTCTGGATCGCTAATAGCACCGTCCCCCCCTTTCACCTTACTGGCACTGGTTCCGAAAGATCCAGAGGGCTGAAAATCTCTCAGGACCAGTGTCATGTGGAATCTAATAAACTCCGTGAATTTGAGGGAACTGCGATCTTGGGAACACCAGAAATATTACCAAATTGTGCCTATTTATTAAATACAGTTTCTACAGTTTGGTTGAATCTTTGGGTGCCCAGATGGCGTGATAAGGATCATTCCTGTCTCCTTTCAACTCAGGCCACAAGGCAGCTAGGTGTCGGACTCCTGGTGGGTCGGTGCCGATCAGGCTGGAGAAAGCTACAATTTATGAGCTTCTGTCAACTGATATCTACCCTTCACCTGATGGATGAGGTCATAAACACCTCAGGGGGTCCCCTGTGCTGGCAGAGAATCTTTTCAACAGGAGGCTCATTAACTGACCATGAAAAGATTTCTCCAGCCCTTTGGTGAAGGGAAAAAAAAGTGTATTTAAACCAAAAACTGTCAGTTTGGGTGGTTTGCGAAGAACTAGCGTTGGTAACTCCATGACGCATTCGATATGTCATATCGACCGCGTCACAGGCAGTGCCACTTCCCATTGGTCCAGCACTTAGGGGAGGCGCTGGAGAGCACTTTGCTATATATACTGGGTGGTGCTGGTGATTCTCTGGTTGTCTGCCGTTGCGATCACTATGTGGAAGCACTCAGACCTTTTGTCAGATTCTCTGTTATATCTCTGTTATATCTCTGTTATACTTCAGACTAGTTCCAGGGTGTTGATGATCAAGGAGCTCACACCCAGATTAGGGACTTGCGTTACCAACCTGTGATACATCAGACTAGTTCCAGGGTGTTGACGATCACAGACCTCACACCCAGATTAGGGACTTGTATTATCATTCTGTTATTCTTCAGACTAGTTCCAGGGTGTTGATGATCACGGAGCTCACACCAAGACTAGGCATTGTATATTATCTGTTATGACCTTCTGCTCTCCTGACCATCCCTCTGCTTTCTGATTCGGTACCACGCATGTCTGATATCACGTTGCCAAACCCTGCCTGACTTGGATACCGAATCAGCCTTCTGTCTTTGTACCTTATCTGTCTGTCTGTTGCCGACCTGGCTAGTCCGACCTCGAGAACTATCTCCTCTGTTTAGAGATAGTTCACAGATCTGTCAGTGACACTCCACCCTTGGTGTCACTCACACTCTGGTCCTTCCCACACTCAGCCTGACTCCCCCCCCCTTAGGGAGCCTCAGGCCTTGGAAGGAGTCTGTCCTTTAGGCAGTATCCCATACTGCCTTGTTTCCCCTTTACGGGGATCCTCCTCAAAGTATTACTGTTGCACCAAACACTCATATTACTCAGGTGTCCAGAGGTTAGAGATATATCTGATTATCGGTGATATTGCAAATCATCAATAATCGGGTATATATCTGTATTCTCGGTGATACTGCAGATCACCGGTAATCAGATCCTCTCTGTGTTACACCGATCGTTACAGCACCCTTATGTATTATCAGTGGGAACATTAGAAAAAAACACCTACCCTGCTCTCTGTTTCATTATTTACTGTTCAGCCTGCTTGTTAACAGCCCTGATAAAATCCCTGACTGAGCAGTCAGTCTGGCTTTGTTCAGAAATCTTTATAGCTGAGTCTGTTTTCTGTGCTGTCTTTTCAAGCCCAAGCCTGCCCCCTTGTGGCTCTGCTCAGGAATCATTATAGATGAGTCATTATAGCAAAGCCAGACTGAATGTTCAGTCTGGGATTTTATCAGGGCTGATAAGAAGCAATCTGAACAGTAAATAATGAAACAGAGAGCATGGTAAGTGTTTTCTCTAATGTTCCCACTGATATATATGGTAAAATACAGGAAGGTGCTTCGTCTCTGGTTTACTTTAAGCCACAAGAGTTCCATAAACTGGTCAGGAGTCGATTTCATTGACTCCTGCTCCCCTGATCACAGTGAGCCAATCATTGTGATCAAGAAGTAGCGAATTGGAAAAAAAGGCTCTGGGCCTTATAGGAGGCGGAGCCTGCCATCCGCAATGAGTAAAGCAGGTTTGTAGAGTAGGAAAGAGTTAGAACTTCTGCCAAGTTTTTATTGCCATCCTGTCCTTGGAACCACAAAGTTTCTCTTGAAAGCATAGTGGCTCATTGAGACCCCAGGTGGTAAAGGAAAATTTCCCTGATGGGGTTATGATGACCTTAAATAAACAGCTCAATGTCCCCTTCAAAAAATTAATTGCAAAGCAGCTCACTTTTAGGTCACCCCCGAAAAGATTTAATGGTATCCCTTGAAGTTGGAAGAAAACTATTTGAACTACAGTTGAATATACTAGATAACTTTAAAAATTATAATGTTTATACATTAAAAAAAAATTATAATATTTTTAAAATAAAGAAATCAAATCACAAAACCTCTGCATTGCTTTCAACTCTGCTGTCCATTTCATCCCAAATCAACTCAATGGGGTTTATGTCTGGAGACTGTGCTGGCCACTTTGTTTTTTGTTTTTTTCCTACGGTAGTTCTGGCAAAGGTTAGACTTTTGTTTTGGGTCATTATCTTGCTGTAGGATGATCCCCTGATCAACATGGTGCCAACCAGAGGGTACTCCATGGCACTGCAGAATGCTGGGGTAGCTCTTTTGATTCAGGGTGCCTCTCACTCACTACAAGTCACCAATCCTGGATTGTGGTAAACAGCCCTAGACCAGAACAACTGTCAACTGTCCTCCATGTTAGAAAGTTGGTGTCACACCAAGGAACCATGTTTTTCCCTATTCAATGGCATACAAAAATCTGATGTGAAGAACCAAAATTGGTCAGTCCATAACACCTTCTTCCATTTTTCAGTAGTCCATTGGTGGGGTTTCATGGACCAGGTAAGCCTCTTGTTCTTATTCTGACATCTTAGCAATGGCTTTCTTGCTGAAACTTGACCTGCCAAGCCTGCATCTAAAATTCTTCTCTTAAAGAGAATCTGTATTGTTAAAATCGCACAAAAGTAAACATACCAGTGCGTTAAGGGACATCTCCTATTATCCTCTGTCACAATTTCGCCGCTCCCCGCCGCATTAAAAGTGGTTAAAAACAGTTTTAAAAAGTTTGTTTATAAACAAACAAAATGGCCACCAAAACAGGAAGTAGGTTGATGTACTGTATGTCCACACATAGAAAATACATCCATACACAAGCAGGCTGTATACAGCATTCCTTTTGAATCTCAAGAGATCATTTGTGTGTTTCTTTCCCCCCTGATGGGGGAGTTCATAGCAGAACCACAACACTGAAGAACTTGGCAGCCTTCCAGACACAGGCTGACAAGTCTGACAGGGGAAAGATACATTGATTTATTACAGAGACTGTGATAGTACAAAGTGCTGCAGTAAGCCAGAACACATTAGAATAGCTTTTGGAACTTGTAGGATGATAAAAAACAGGATGCAATTTTTGTTACGGAGTCTCTTTAAGGGGTCATTTCCATGGGCAGTTGAACTGGATTTTCAGCAAGCAGTTACCAGGCATCAGTGAGCAGTTATTAGGTAGCAGTTACCAATCCCCAGGCAGCAACAAGCAGTTGTGAGAGTTTGAGAGGCTTTTCACTGCCCATCAACTCTTCAAGGAAAAGGGGCCTCACCAGAGCCGGGACAATTTCCTCCAGCAACTAAGGCTAAGACACCAAAGTGCGCCCCTCCATCCCTCCCACTCCAGCCATCACACACTGATTGCTATTAGACTATGAGGTGCCCCAGTGCCACCAACCCCCCCCCCCCTCCCCCCAACACCTTAATCTCTAGTTATCTGGCTTGCAGTCACTGCCATGTATCCCCTTTTCTTATTTCTCTCTGCTACAAACACAACAGGGGAATGATAGCTGAGTGAGTTGTGCGCCCCTCCTACACTGCGCCCTGAGGCTGGAGCCTCTCTCGCCTCTGCCTCGGCCCGGCCCTGGGCCTTACAGTTGAGACTTGCTTACTACATGAACTATTAAGCTGTAATGGAAACTGAAGACCCATGAGCTGCCCGCTGCACATGAATGCCGCATGCAAGCTGTTGGCTCTGAGATACTCATCTTCTGATGCTGTTTTGGCTTTGAGTCTACCAGACCTCTCCCTGCCAGAGGTCCCCCAACTTTCTGAATGTCTGTTGATGGTGATGGAGATTGTACTCTTTGACACCTTGACTTTCTTTGCAATTTCTCTGTAGGAACTACATACACGTTTAAGTGTTATTATGGCCTTGCAAAAGAAACAAAAAGAGAGACACAGAGAGTCCAATATAGTGTATTGTGCATGCGCTGATAAATGAAGGTGTGTGTGGGAAGAGTATGTGCAATATACTCACAAGTCAGGATTACCTCCAAGGCAACCACTGTACAGGCCGGTGGGGAGACTAGACCTGTCCCCACTTAGGATTAAGAAGTCGCTCTCTGTAGATCAAGGAAAAAAGGGGGTAACACCCCTCCACCAAGGGTGGATATGTATCATGCAGTATGGATACAGAGTAGTGTTGGGCGAACAGTTTTCGCCACTGTTCGGGTTCTGCAGAACATCACCCTGTTCGGGTGATGTTCGAGTTCGGCCGAACACCTGATGGTGTTCGGCCTTTTTAGTTCGGGTTCGCCCGAACTATTCAATGCCCGCCGAACAGGGCCGAACAGGGCCCTGTTCGCCCGAACATGCCGCAATACGGCCCCCCTATGGGGTCGCAAGCATAAGGGGGGAGCATGCCCCGACCGCGGGGGGGGTCGGAAATTCCCCCACCCCCTCCGCTAGCGCTCCCCCCTCTGCCCGCTTCCCCATAAAAGAAGTTTCAGGCAAGTTAAATAGTACCTGGTGGCTGGCACTGGCAGTGGAGTGAGGAGGAGGAGGAGTCCGAGTAGCAGAGTGACGCGTTGAGCCCGGGCAGCGGGCGGTTCAGCGGTAGTATCCTTGTGGTACTTCCGCCCTTTCTCTGACCTCACGTCCTCTACGTGATGACGCATACGATGGTACGCGTGACGCGTACCCTCGTATGCAGAGGGCGTGAGGTCAGAGAAAGGGCGGAAGTACCACAAGGATACTACCGCTGAACCGCCCGCTGCCCGGCCTCAACGCGTCACTCTGCTACTCGGACTCCTCCTCCTCCTCACTCCACTGCCAGTGCCAGCCACCAGGTACTATTTAACTTGCCTGAAACTTTTTTTATGGGGAAGCGGGCAGAGGGGGGAGCGCTAGCGGAGGGGGTGGGGGGAATTTCCGACCCCCCCCCCGCGATCGGGGCATGCTCCCCCCTTATGCCTGCGACCCCATAGGGCCCCCAAAATGGGCATGTTCGGGGGTCCCATTGACTTGGCGTTCGGGCCGAACATGCCGAACATCTGGCCCATGTTCGGCCTGTTCGGCCCGAACCCGAACATCCAGGTGTTTGCCCAACACTAATACAGAGGCACCAGAAGGATAAAAAGATCTAAAACGTTTAAAAATGAGGAGGTAGTGGTGCACTTACCTCCTCCGGACAGACACAAGAAAATGCTGATCAATTTTCAGCAAAACAATTTATGTACATACTCCAGTGAAAGATAACATGTTTCGTGGGAGTAACCTGCTTCCTCAGGCAATAAGATGGAGCATATACAAAAACAGGTCTGGTACTATGCGAGCTCCTGTGGAAGTTATTGTGGTCGGTCTCTCTTCCATTGTTAATTTCCTTTTTTTCTCCCCATGTTTATACAGGATACTACCCACCTCCTGAACCAACTGGCGGCCATGGGCCCCGTGCCTGAGGGCACCATTCTTGCCACGATGGATGTGGAATCTGTGTACACCAACATCCCCCATGATGATGGTAGTGAGGCATGTCATAAATATCTGCAAGGTCTGGACATATCTATAGACCCAATTGCTGGACTGATGACATACATTCTCATCAATAACTATTTTACTTTTGGACAGGAGTCCAGTCAGATCCTTAACAAATCCTGATGTCCGAGCATAACCAATCCCAATGCTATTTTAAACCCGCGTCAATCGATTGAAGCTGCTCTGTCATCCATTGACCGTTATACCTCTGCCCTCCTCCACAGCAACAGAACAAATCACTAGCC
>NC_090650.1:10032361-10134076 GCF_040937935.1 Hyperolius riggenbachi
TTGTTACTAGAACTGGCCCTGGGTGGACAGCACTCTCATCTTCCAACACTGGGTCCTGGGTTCAAATCCGAACCAGGGCACTATCTGCACATAGTGTGAATGTCCTCACTATGGCCTATATGTCCTCACCATGGCCCATATGTCCTCACCATGGCCCATATGTCCTCACCATGGCCCATATGTCCTCACCATGGCCCATATGTCCTTGCCATGGCCCATATGTCCTCACCATGGCCCATATGTCCTCACCATGGCCCATATGTCCTCACCATCGCCCATATGTTCTCACCGTGCACACTGTGTATAGTCCATGGGCACTGAGGTAAAGTCAGAGGATGGAGCAACAAAACAAAGCTTATTTTGAACACATCAAGTACCATTCTGGCCCCCTCTTCTCTGGGGCCCCATAGCAGCTGCTATGGCTGCTGTGGCTATTGCTACGCCCCTATCTCCAAGTTGATATTTCCCCACCTTGACAATAAAATGCCTTTTAACCGTTTCCTGACCGCCGGTACGCATATTTATGCCCCTAAAAACTCCACTTGCGCACAAGGGGTGTAAATATGCATACATGTTTGTTTACCTCGCCGGTCCTGATCGCCACACCCCTGCTGTTCGTTACAATCCTGCCGTTGATCGTTAAGCTTGTAGTTTCCAAACTCAATCACGGCGCCTGTGATGGATGAGAGGGGGAGGGGCAGCGAGACGCAGGCTTTCATTCACAAAAGTGAAAGTAAACAGTACTTCCGTGTACCGTTTACAGTACTCGAAAATTAAGTGTATCGCCTTCTGGTGGCCAAAAAGTAAAAATGCACCCACAGACATTATACTAAGAAAAAATACATACATTTTTTTTTAATAATGTTTAACCCCTTTCACCTCTACCCTATAGTTATCAAAATAAAATACTTGTTAAAAAATTACATCATTTAAAAAAAAAAAAAAACATTACAAAATAGTTACCTTAGGGAAATGTTTAATATGTATGTTATGAGGGTAAAGTACTGTTTTTTTCTGTTTGTTTGTTTGTTTTGTTTTGTTTTTTGTAAATAAAGGCTTGTAAGTGCTGATATAGTATAAAAACCACTAAATGGAAAAAATACATATTTATTTCCAAATAAAATATTATCGCCATACATTGTACTAGGGACACAATTTAAACATTATAATAACCGGGACTAATCAGTAAATCAAACGTATGGGTTTTATCTACTGTAGCCTATTTTATTTCAACACTATAATAGCTGAAAACTGAGAAATAATGTTTTTTTTTTTCATTATTTTTGTTATTATTCCCTTTAAAAAGCGTATAAAATAAAATAATTCTTAGCAAAAAGTACCACCCAAAGAAAGCCTAATATCCCTTTTTCCCATGAGAAATCTTTACCTTTTCTTGAAGAGATCATCAGGGACGTCTGTATGGCTGATATTGTGAAGAAACCCCTCCCACAGTGATGTCATGACCATGGTTCTGACATCAAACTGTGGGAGCCTTGTTGCATTGTGGGAAATAACAACTGTTTCCAACTGCCAAGCAACCAGTATCTCCCTCTGTGCATATGTACATCTACAGTGGTGTGAAAAACTATTTGCCCCCTTCCTGATTTCTTATTCTTTTGCATGTTTGTCACACTTAAATGTTTCTGCTCATCAAAAACCGTTAACTATTAGTCAAAGATAACATAATTGAACACAAAATTCAGTTTTAAATGATGGTTTTTATTATTTAGTGAGAAAAAAAACCTCCAAATCTACATGGCCCTGTGTGAAAAAGTGATTGCCCCCCTTGTTAAAAAATAACTTAACTATGGTTTATCACACCTGAGTTGAATTTCTGTAGTCACCCCCAGGCCTGATTACTGCCACACCTGTTTCAATCAAGAAATCACTTAAATAGGAGCTATCTGACACAGAGAAGTAGACCAAAAGCACCTCAAAAGATAGACATCATGCCAAGATCCAAAGAAATTCAGGAACAAATGAGAACAAAGTACTGTAATTGAGATCTATCAGTCTGGTAAAGGTAATAAAGCCATTTCTAAAGCTTTGGGACTCCAGGGAACCACAGTGAGAGCCATTATCCACAAATGGCAAAAACATGGAACAGTGATGAACCTTCCCAGGAGTAGCCGGCCGACCAAAATTACCCCAAGAGCGCAGAGAAAACTCATCCGAGAGGCCACAAAAGAGGCCATCTGTTCGTCAACTCAAGCTGAAGCGATCTTGGGTGCTGCAGCAGGACAATGACCCAAAACACACCAGCAAATCCACCTCTGAATGGCTGAAGAAAAACAAAATGAAGACTTTGGAGTGGCCTAGTCAAAGTCCTGACCTGAATCCTATTGAGATGTTGTGGCATGACCTTAAAAAGGTGGTTCATGCTAGAAAACCCTCAAATAAAGCTGAATTACAACAATTCTGCAAAGATGAGTGGGCCAAAATTCCTCCAGAGCGCTGTAAAAGACTCGTTGCAAGTTATCGCAAACGCTTGATTGCAGTTATTGCTGCTAAGGGTGGCCCAACCAGTTATTAGGTTCAGGGGGCAATTTCTTTTTCACACAGGGCCATGTAGGTTTTGAGGTTTTTTTCTCACTAAATAATAAAAACCATAATTTAAAACTGCATTTTGTGTTCAATAATGTTATCTTTGACTAATAGTTAACGGTTTTTGATGAGCAGAAACATTTAAGTGTGACAAACATGCAAAAGAATAAGAAATCAGGAAGGGGGCAAATAGTTTTTCACACCACTGTATTAATAAAAAAAAAAACGTTTAGCCTATCGCATTGTTAGTGGGTGTGGTTATAGATATTGGCAGTTGGAACTGTCTGTTTTTTTCATGTCTGCCAGTAGTAAATATGATGCTCTGCAGGCTGATTGTGGATCAAACAATATGAACAAATTACATATCGGATATCAATCATTTCTTTATCGCTCTTCTATTTGTTAACGTCTCACTTTGCAATGTACTGATTTATTTTTTTCCCCTTTTCGCTAAAGTTCCTTTTTAAGAGAAAAAGAGTATTGAATAAGGGCCGTTGTATGATACATTGATCATCAGACTTTTCATGTGTTACAACCAGTCATAAAGATTGATTGTAATTCTCAAATTGAAATGAAATATACAAAATTTAGTAACGTGTGGCCAGGCCAGTTAAAAAAAAAAAGAACTGGGGCTGATTCTCTGCTAGACCGAATTTGAGCAATTTGCTTGCTTACCCTAGATCCAATCCAAATGGCTTTAACATTAAAGGGGAACTATGGCGAAAGAGTGTAAAATTTAAAATATGTGCAAACATAGACAAATAAGAAGTACGTTTTTTCCAGAGTAAAATGAGCCATAAATTACTTTTCTCCTATGTTGCTGTCACTTACAGTAGGTAGTAGGAATCTGACAGAAGTGACAGGTTTTGGACTAGTCCATCTCTTCATAAGGGATTTTCAGCAACGCTTTTATTCTTTATAAAGATATTCCCTACAAAGGATTTAAACAATGATGCTGGTCAGCTTCCCTGCTCGCTACACAGTTTTTTGGTAGTTGGACAGAGCAACTGCCATTCACTAAGTGCTTTTGAAAATAAATAAATCCCTGAGAATTCCCCCATGAAGAGATGAACTAGTCCAAAACCTAAATCCGGGACCTTTAGATCTTCAGTCTAACGCTCTCCCAACTGAGCTATTTCGGCTACTTTTTAACAATACGATATCATGCCGAAATCCGGGATTTCGGCATGATATCTTATTGTTAAAAAGTAGCCGAACTAGTCCAAAACCTGTCGCTTCTGTAAGATTTCTACTACTTACTGTAAGTAACAGCAACATAGGAGAAAAGTAATTTATGGCTCATTTTACTCTGGAAAAAACGTACTGCTTATTTGTCTATGTCTGCACATATTTAAAATTTTTACAATGTTTCGCCATAGTGCCCCTTTAATCTGAAAGTAGCCTAAATGCTCAGAGCACACCTATGGATGTATCTGCATAATTTTGGCTATATAAGCACGGTGGTGTCATAGCGCTGTCGCCTTGCAGCGCTGGGTCTCCGGTTCCAATCCTAGCCAGGGCACTATCTGCACGGAGTCTGTATGTTCTCCCGGGTCTGCATGGGTTTCCTCCGGGCACTCCAGGTTCCTCCCATATCCCAAAAACATAAAGATTAATTAATTGGCTTCCCCCTAAATTGGCCCTAGACTAGGATACATACACTACACGATACATACATAGACATAGGACTATGGTGGGGATTAGAGTGTAAGCTCCTCCGAGGGACAGTTAGTGACAAGACAATATACTCTGTACAGCGCTGCGTAAGATGTCAATGCTATATAAATACTATTACTAAATAATAATATATTATATATTTATTTTGTATTCATATTTTTCATTTGCAGAAAGAAAAGATAAACAAAGTCATCTATTTCAGCTATGCCGACTCCCACAATGGCGCCACCTTTGAACAGGGCGTTTGAACTTCCCCCGTGTCGCGGTAATCCGCCACCTATTTTCTTTGTCGCAAACAAATTCTTCATTATTTGAAAACTCAGTTCAGCGGTGTTTAATTGAACAAGTTAATATACAATTATATTTCGTCCTTTGTTTGGGTACCTCGGCGCCCTATTAAATCTTCAAAAAAGTATAATTATGGAAAATTTTAAGACCAATTAGCTTCCTGTAGGCCCCTTGTGAGTTATCAGCAGGGGATTGTAAAGTAAATTGCAGGTCCAGCTTTTTTTTCTTTTTTCCAGGGCTTTCAGATAAGCCTTGAAATGACATTTCCCAGCTCTATCGTCAGAAAATAAAACGACACATTGTTTAAAAAACAGCTTTCCTTCCCAGTTCGCTCCCCTACCTATCATTATGTCTTAGAGTAAAAATATGCAATGGATTACGTTCATTTTCATAATTGCTGAGATTCATTGTTCCATGTGCGATCGTAAACACCCAAAGGCTTAAAGCGTACAGTATACAGGCAGACAGCAACCACGCTAATACAATAATGGATGGTCTACCCTCCTGCACAATGCAAAGCGCTTTGTTTGTTGAAATGTGAAGGAAATTAAAAATACTTTCTCGCCTTATTTGTGCATAAGAAGAATTATATGTTATTTAGTTTTGGGGCGAGAAGGGGATTAACGGTTCAGTGCTTTTCATTCAGGCGACATTTCATTTGGGCAGCGGCTTAGTTCCGGTAATTGGAGTAAAGGTAAAGTGTGGTTACCGATACTCTAGTACTAGATCTGTGGTGGTGCATTCATTGGAGGGGTTTGGCATCTCTTTTCTGTTTCTTAGCTTAAAGAGAGTCTGAAGCCCAAAAAATACCTGTTTTTACTGGCCAGTTATGTTAAGCAATAAGATCCTAGCTGAAACGCTGCATTCCCATGGCAGGACAATGTATTTATACTCCCGAAATCCCCGCGGCAAAATTTGGGGATCGCTTCCTGGTAGAGGGAGAGCTTTGCGCAGTAGCTCTTCCTCTGCTTGCATCAATCTCCACCGATCTCCTCCTCTCCCAGCCCCTCTCAGTCTTCTTTCACTGAGAGGGGTGGGGACTGGGGAGAGGCGGAGATCACCAGAGATTGACGCGAGCAGAGATTGACGCGAGCTACAGCACAAAGCTCTGCCTCCCCCGGGCAGCAAATCCACAACCTGGAAAATAGTGGAATTTTGCACCAGAGTTTTGGGGGTATAAATATCTCGTTCTACCGTGGGGATGCAGCGTTTCAGCTAGGATCTTATTGCTTAACATAAATGGCCAGTAAAAACAGGTATTTTTTTGTCTTCAGACTCTCTTTAAAATAAGGATGGAGGCACCCAATGCTTAAAAGATAGGCTAGTAAGATGTTGATAAACACATAGAGGCAGTCATGCTCGCTACACAGCCGTAGCAGTTGCGGCACCTGTTTTTTCACTGACCTGAGGAAGCAGGCAAGCACTTGTGAGACACGTTGTCAATTTTATATGCTCAAATAAAAGACAGCTTTATTAGTCTATTTTTTATGCATTGGGCACCTCCACCCCTGTTTTAGTGTCTTCTCATACCTTTTTAGAGTTTATAGTTTTTAGTTTGTCCTAAAGAACATTTGGAGTGTGGCCTACCAGTTCCTATCACAGACCTGGAAAAGCCACACTGGGACGGTTAATTTCCCGCCTGCTCTGACGGTGGGTGCAAGGATTTGCAGGCCACCTTTGTGAGTATATACATTAGCATTTTGCTTTTCTGAATCCTACACGATTCCTGCACCATTGGGCTCCTGGTCTCCTTTTGTCTTTTAGATAAGCCTGGGGCTGTTACAACCACAGAAACCATTGACATAAGTGATCTGTTTCTTAGCTATCCCTGAACAATCTCCTGCTTCCTAAAGAATGAATGGAATATACTTAAATTGGTTAGCAGTGGCGTCCCACATGGGTCAGTTCTTGGTCCTATTCTTTTAAATGTATTTATCAAGAATTTAGTTAGATGGAACACAGAATAATGTAGCCATCTTTGCAGATGATACAACATGACTCAGAATTGTGAACACTAAGCAGGATAGTGACATATCACAACAAAATGTTGACAACATGGTCATATGGGTAGCCATATGGCAAATTAAATTTAATGTTGATAAATGTAAGGTCATACACCTTGGACCGTAGTAGAGCACCATATAAAATAAATGGCATACAGTTGGGAACATGCCACCACCAAACTCCTCATGCATGCCCTCATAATTTCCCGCTTTGACTACTGCAATGCCCTGCTGTCTGGTCTCCCTACGACCCGAACAGCCCCACTGCAGCCCATCATGAATGCGGCAGCCAGAATTATCCACTCCTCCCATCGGTCCACCACGGTGGATCCCCTCCTTGAATCCCTCCACTGGCTTCCTATCCAGTCCAGAATCAGATTCAAGATACTGTGTCTGACCTACAAATCTGTCCACAAAAACTGTCCAACCTACATTTCCGATCTTACTCAGAGGTACACACCTAGCCGCTCACTCCGCTCTTCCAATGAACTTCGCCTAACCGCCCCCCGCATCACCCAGTCCCATGCACGCCTCCAGGACTTCTCAAGAGCTGCTCCAACACTATGGAACTCCCTACCTCCACCCTTTAGGGCAGCCCCCTCCTTCAACATCTTCAAGAAAGCCCTCAAAACTCACCTTTTCACTCTGGCCTACTACCCCTCACAAGTGCTCTAAACCCACAGCTGAACTCTGGTCCCCTACCTTCCGTGTCCTTACCTCTCCCTCTAGATTGTAAGCCTTTGGGCAGGGTCCTCCTCCTTTTGTGTCCTACCTGATCATGCACCTCCATTACTGTGAACCCATGCTATGCATCTGAGTGAACCTAACTTGCCTAATCTCCATGCTCCCATCCAGTGACTGACTAAGCATTACCTTCTACTCATACTGTGCTGTGTGATCTGGTTTTCTTGTATTCCTGTATTATCATATTGCTGTTTGTCACCCCTAAATATTGTCTGTAACCTAACCTAATGTCCAGCGCTGCGTAATATGTTGGCGCTTTATAAATATAATAAATAAATAAATAAACATCAGACCTGGAAAAAGACTTAGGATACTTGTTGATGACGATTTAAGTAACTACATTCAATGCCAAGCAGTGGAAGCAAAGGCAAATAAAATTGTGGGATGCAAACAATGGGAAATAAAATCATGAGATGCCAGTATACTACTCTCTCTGTATAAATCCCTTGTAAAGCCACATCTGGAGTATGTAATAATGCAGGGGGAGGGAACATGATGCAAGGGGAGGGGCACACACTACTCCCTCTGTATAAATCACTTGTGAGGCCACATCTGGAGTATGGAATAATGCAGGGGCAGGGGACATGATGCAGGGGGAGGGGCACACACTACTCTCTCTGTATAAATCCCTTGTAAAGCCACATCTGGAGTATGGGATACAGCTTGTACAACTAAAAAAAAACAAGACATCTGCATATGGAGAAAGAAATGTTTTTGCCTTCTGTTTGGAAAGGGGTTCTTTACAGAGAGGATAATCTGTAATATTGTACCTCAGGAAGTAGTTACGTTAAATTGTATATCTACTGTACAAGAGGGCTTGCAAGTAATCTGATTGGTGCAGTGTTCCTCTTTAAGTTCGAGCGTGGCCATACCGTGCCTGGGCAAAGTAAGCCGGAGCCACTCATAGCTGGAGGACATCCTTGCTCATGCCAGAAGGGGGGCGTGGCCCCAATCAGCTGGAGGGTCCACCAGCGGCAACGGGGGACCAGAGGACTCCACATTAGGTACCAGAGGTTACCCTCTCCGTAGGTAAGGAAAACAAATAGAAGGAATCCATACACTCTGTAACCCCCTCAAACGTACTCACTGGTGCAGGATCTGGGTAGGCCAAACCAACATGAACAACAAGGAAAGGATCCTCAGGCTTCAGATGACTTCACAAAAAAGCCGTTAAACGTGATTGCAAAAATCCACAAATAGACATAGAAATCCACAGGATCAAAGTGACGCGTATCGGACTCAAGGTGTGCCCTTAGTCATAGTTGCTAAGGGCACACCTTGAGCCCGATACACGTCAGTTTGATCCGTTGGATGTCTATGTCTATTTGTGGGTTTTTTGCAATAAAGTTTGCCGGCTTTTTACGAACTCATCTGAAGCTGCGGATCCTTTTCTTGCTCTCCTTGGATATGAACATTGGGCTGTCCAGATTGAATGATTTATAAGCAGCGTTTGCCACTGGCGTAACAATAGGGGAAGCAGCCCCTGCCCCCACCGGGGGGTCCAGGGCCCCCCTGGGGCCTGCTCATGGTCGTTTTGGGGGCAGGAGGGGTCGCAGCATGAGGGGAGAGCTTGGTAGCACGTCAGTGGGGAGGGAGGACGGTCCCCCCCTCCCTCACCTCGGGCTCTCCCCTCTGCGCTCCCCTCCTGCCTCTATGTAAGCATCAGCAGCAGCGGCGGCAGCTATAATTACCTCCATTCACCACGGAGGTTGCTGATCTGCAAGGGCTTCACATTACTTCCTGTTAAAACAGGAAGTAATGTGAAAGTAATGTGAAGCCCATGCAGATCAGCGACCTCCGGTGGTGAATGGAGGTAATTATAGCTGCTGTTGCCGCCGCCGCTGCTAACACTTACATCGATGCAGGAGGGGAGTGCAGAGGGGAGAGCCCGACGTGCTACCAAGCTCTCCCCTCATGCTGCGACCCCTCCTGCCCCCTAAAACGGCCATGAGCGGGCCCCAGGGTGGGGCCACTCAAATTCTTGCACGGGGGTCCGGGGACTTCTAGTTACGCCCCTGGCGTTTGCTGTACAGCTAGTGATATTATGGAATATGGGGGATAGGGAAAATTATATATTGTCTATTCTAAATATAAAAATAATCTATAACGGCCCTTTTTAGAATTTGCCTGAATTGAACTGATCCCTCCTCCAAGTTCTCTAAAACTTCTGCCTGGGTTTATTGAACAGCTATACCTCCTCAATGTCAGCACGTTACTTCTTTTTTTTAATTTCTAAACATATTAATTTTCTTACTGACATTTACTTTATGAACATTCCATTCTCGGGGATGGCAAAACAGCTTAACAGTGTGAAGAGCGCTGAAAATGTAAAGGTTACTCAGATTATCGCTAATGAAGTGAGCACTCTCCAAAAACTCTGCGGCCTGGGAAGATTTATTTTACTATTAAGAGATGTTGAAACACAGCCGAGCTTGACATAAATTGTCTAACCTTATTACCGCCTGGAGAGTGGGACAATATTATACTCTGGGGTTTATATTATGGGTAGTGATGAGCTGAAATTACTCCTACGCATAATTACGCATCGTAATTCCCAATTATACATCGCAATCGTAATGTGAAATATTGGGGAAGATCGTAATTCATTTTGTATGTATTTTGTAATGATTTGTAAGTTTGCATAATTTTTCACGTAATTTTGTGCCTGACTTGGCGGTTAATTACAAAACCCCCATTCATGTTGTCAGTGGTGGGCCGAAATTTCGCATCGAAATTCGCAATTATGCATCGTAATCGTAATGTGAAATTTCAGAGAAAACCGTTGTTCATTTCGTATGTAATAGTAATATTTCATAATGTCGTATAATTATATATAATGTGTAATTTTCGCAAAATTTTGTGAAAATGTTGTGCCAACTTTAACGGTTAATAGCAAAACCTGCATACATGCTATTGCTACCAAAATTGCTACATATGTTACAGAGAATATTGGGTACAAGTAAAAAAAATGAAAATTTTTCAAAAAGACCTTGTAGTTTCTGAGACAATCGATTTTAAATATGCAAAGAAAAATGGTTTTTGCAAGTCATTTTTTTGTTTAAAAACAATTTTTTTTCTTTGCATTTTTCAAATTGATTTTCTCAAAAACTCTGAGGTCTTTTTTAGAAAATTATTTTTTTAACTTGTACCCACTATTCTCCTGAACATATTTAGCAATATTGGTGTCACTACCATGTATGGGGACTTTGCTATTCACTGCCAAAACCGGCACGAAATTACACAAAAATTTAGGTGAAAATACGAATCACTATACGAAATCAATTACATTTACAAATCGTAATTACGTATAAGCGTAAATGCAAAAATGGATGCAAAATTTTGCGTAATTGTAATTAGCTGATTATGGCCAACACTGCATGTTATTGCTACCAACATTTTTATATATACTAAGGAGAAAAAGTCAGCATGAAATTACGCAAAATTACGAATGATTATACAAATCCAATTGAATTTACAAGTTGTAATTATGTGTAGGCAAAAATTACAAACATTTACGGGAAATTTTGCGTAAACGTAATTAGCTGATGACAATCATCGCAATTTATGGGACTGATAGTCTGGATAGTATGGTCCTGGAGAAACCATAAAATCCTTCGGCCTGGTGAAGACCCCAACATTGGCCAGTGTATGGTGATGGTCATTTCGGCATGACAGTTGTCTAAAGGCCCATACACACTGGATGGATATTTCCCAACAGGGACCAGGATCCGCTCCCTCTGGGAAGCATAATTGTCACTGGGTCAAAGCTGTACAGACATGTAGTTAGCCTGTAGGCTAACAATGTGTTCTGCTTCAATTCGGGTAGTGGGGTGGTGAGAGTTGGGGGAAGGTGGAGGAACAACAGAGTGACATACTTTTGACATCACACACAGCATTTCCCCAAAACATACACATTTTTACACAATAAATACAAAGAATACATTAGTGTTTCCTCACTAAACACACATTGAGCTTCATTCACTAAACCGTATTAACTGATATCACGGCCGCGCTAGCGTTTTGTGCTTTATAACGGACACAATGGTTTTCACCCGTAATCGTGATTTTTTTTTTTTGCACACAATCGCGAATTTCCACGTGCAAATGCGAATTTCCACGGGAAAACGGCCACATTTTCACGTGAAAATTTTCAATGGCGGTGCAAAAATCGTTGCGCAAAACGCTAGCGTGACCATGATATCAGTTATCACGGTTTAGTGAATCAAGCCCATAATGTGCAGCATTGCCCTACAAAATACACACAATGTGGCAGCGTTTCCCCCAAAATACACATTAGGCGGCAGCATTTCCCCACAAAATGCACAGAATGTGGCAGGGTTCCTCCAAAGTACACATAATGATTCCTCCAAAACACACGTTTCCTCCATTATAATAACACTTCGGGAGCGTTTTCCCCACAAAATACACAGCTTTTGGCAGCTTTACCCAACACAATGTAAAATAGAACTTGTTCACCTTAGCACAGTTTTCTTAAAGAGTAACTGTTAGCCCCAAAACTGAAAATTAAATCTCTCTTGCAATGTTTTATTTACTATTTAAATGAGCCAAAAAGGCATTGTAGAAGTTAAAAATCAATATAATTTTTTTACTATGTATCCTTTTACCCCAGCTCTGGACGCAAAGCCGCATATCAGATACTGCTGAGCATGCATAGCATGCCTAGCTCTGCCCGACCCCCCTCTCCCCCCCAGGACCAGGTGCCGATATATGCTCACCCCAAACAGCTGACCGCTCTGACACGGAGAGAGAGCGGGAGCACTTCCAGCGCCGCCACCGCAGAGCAGCCGCCGCCGAGTCACATGTGAGAGATGCACGTGCATCGTGAGTTTTCTACAGTAAAAAAAAAAGAGAGAAACTCCATTTTTAGTGTGGCTATGTTGAAGCCAATCCTATTGTCATTTCCTCCCTTACTCTCCTCTGCCTGATTTCCCCGCCCTTCACTATAGAAAGTGCATTGTCTCAGCATGAGAAATATTGGCCAGTCAGAGAGGAACAGAGGTGTGGGAGGGGAAACAGGAGGGGAAGAGGCTTCAGCCAATCAGACTGCATTAGTTAAGTCTGAGGGGAAATAGAGAAGCAAAAAAGGGCAACCAGCATGCCCTGCAACTTCCTTTTTGTGTACAAAATGTTGTGTGTACCAAATAAGAGTCAGGTAAACTGGGGAATGATCATTTATCAACTATAAAGATAAGATTATAAATAAAAAAATTGATTTTTAATTTTATGCCCGACAGTTACACTTTAACATACCTAGCAAATCTGGTGATTATAGCAAGTATCTGGGCTTTGCTATTCACCGCTAAAGTCACCTCAAAATCTACCAGTGAATTTGTGGAAATGTGAAAGGCAAAGTTTAAAGGGAACCTGTACTGAGTAAAATTATTTAAAATAAACACATGAGGTAACTTCAAATGAACATTAAATAGTTACCTTGCCATCAGTTCCTCTCATAAGCTCACCATTTTCTTCTTACAGTGATCCCTTCCAGTTCTGACAACATTTTGTCAGAACTGAAATATATCAGTTGCTGTCAGTTATATATCAGTTGCTGTCAGTTATAGCTGAGTGGACAACTGATGTGCCCGGTAATGTCCATGTTTCTCTGTGGCTCAAGTGGGCGATATTACAGTGTAACAGTGTGCTGACCAGAAAGTTGTTATGGGGTAATGGCCATTTTCAAAATGGAGGGCGGAGAATTCCCTTGATCACAGTGGACAAACAGGACGCAGGAGAGGAGAAAGAGATTGAGGAGTAGACTACACAGGAGGTAAGTATGATAGGTGTATGTTTATTTTGACTTTAGGCAGGGGTCACACTTGTCGGCTTTCGTGCGCGTTTTCTTCACAGAAAAACTGTTTTCAACTGAGAACTCATGTTAATCAATGAGCTAGGTCACACTTGAATGTAGATTTCGCGCGCAGAAAAAAAACTGACATCTTGCGCAATTTGTCAGTTTTCTCTATAAATTACATTAGCTGCTGTAAGGCAGGGGTCACACTTGTCTTTCAGTTTTCTGCGAAGTGTAGAAAACTGAAAGACAAGTGTGACCCCTGCATTTTCAGTTCAGGTTTTCTTTAAAGAGAACCCGAGGTGGGTTTGAAGAATGTTATCTGCATACAGAGGCTGGATCTGCCTATACAGCCCAGCCTCTGTTGCTATCCCAAACCCCCCTAAGGTCCCCCTGCACTCTGCAATCCCTCATAAATCACAGCCATGCTGCTGGCAAACAGCTTGTCAGAGCTGGCTGTGTTTATCTCTATAGTGTCAGTCTGCTGCTCTCCCCGCCTCCTGCAGAACTCCAGTCCCCGCCTGCATCCCTTCCCTCTCTGCTGATTGGAGGGAAGGGACGGGGGCAGGGACCGGAGCTATGCAGGAGGCGGGGGAGCAGCTGAGACTGACACTACAGATGTAAACACAGCCTCACAGCAAGGCTGTGATTTATGAGGGATTGCAGAGTGCAGGGGGACCTTAGGGGGGTTTGGGATAGCAACAGAGGCTGGGCTGTATAGGCAGATCCAGCCTCTGTATGCAGATAACATTCTTTAAACACACCTCGGGTTCTCTTTAAGGCAAGATATGTGTCAATGCCACAAAAAAAGTCCAGTAAGTGAAAATTGGCCAATTCGCCACTAGATCAAGTTCAAGTGCCTCATCACTACTGGCCAATCAACCAGACAGTGTGGTTAAAGACGAGGACCAGAAGGCAGCAGGGATGATGGATGGGGCGGTGCCAAGCAACGGAAACACCAGGAAATAGTATGAGTGATGGGAGAAGCCCGAGGGTCTAAAAAGAACTACAAGATGTGGAAAGTTCTATGAATGTTGGCTGTCTTGAATTCATTAAAGGTAGGTTTTTTATTAATATTATGATTTATTATTACGACTATTACTATTATCCTATATAATAAAACTCCTGTGTCCTTGCATCCTCCTGTGTCCGTGTTTCCCGAACTGACAGTTTGCTGTCTATGACCCTCACTGCATTGTGGGAAATAACAACTTTTTCCAACTGCCGAGCAAGCAACATCTCCCTGTGTTCATATACTTTGGACAAAGGTGGGGGATGGGCAAGCGGGACGCGTCTGTGTGCGCGTTGCATGGGGTGGGGGATGGGCCGTGGTCTAGGGCCCATTTTTTTAACGGGTGGGCCTTTTTACTAGTTGATTTCTACAGAGCCAACATAATTTGTGGCACTGTACAAAGTAAGAAACCAACATGGGTACATAATAATACAGCCAATGGTGTACACAAAATATACTCAATAGTACAAAATACAGAACTGGTAGACATAGTAATTACAGTGACATATCTAATGATGAATCCTACCTAATAATCCTCAAGTGTCCTTGCGTCCTCTCTTTGTGTCAGTGCTTTTGCGCTACTGCGCATGTCAAGCACTGACAGCCGTTGGTGCAGGACGGAGGGCGGGCTGGCCGGCGGATCAAGCGGGCGGGTGCGCGGCGAGCGGGTGCGTGGTGATGACAGACCTAAAGCCCGTTTTCAAATGGGCTTAGGTCACTAGTAAAATATATAACAGTTTCCAAGACACAAAATAAATAAATAAATTGCAAGGCACAAAAGCATGAGATAGCCCTGCCCTTTAGTGATGAGCAGAAATTACGCCTATGCATAAATACGTATCGCAATGCAAAATTTCAGGGAAAAGCATAATTAATTTTGTTCGTAATTGTAAACATTTGTAATTACGCATTAATTTACACGTAAATTACGCATAATTTTGTAACGATTTTGGCAGTGATGAATAGCAAAGCCCTGATACATTCTATTACTACCAATATTGCTACATATGTTAAAGTGGACCCAAATTAAAATAAAATACAAGATTTCAGAAATAAAATCTATTTTCTAAATTATAATACTAAATAGCAGCCTTTTTTCAGCTGCATGATGACAAATATAAAATATTTTACATTTATTGGAGGAACCCCTCCCTTCCTTTCATATTCCTGGGACAGAATCTGGCAAACTGGTGGAGTAGATGGTGTCCGGCAATGGAGGAATTGCTAATGGCTGCCACCTGTATAACCCTAGTTAGGAAAAGAGAAGGGTGAGAAGCATGCACTGAAATGCTCATAGGTTTGAAGGAGTGTTTATTTATCTTTGTATGTGTCAGAGTGGTGCAACTAAATATTTTGAATTTAAAAAAAATGTTTGGTTTGGGTCCGCTTTAAGGAAAATAGTGGGTACAAGGTAAAAAAAGAAAAAAAATTGTTCAAAAAGACCTTGTAGTTTTAAAAAAAAAAATCAATTTTAAAAATACAAAGAAAAGGGGTTTCAAACTGTCATTTTTTTCCATAGTTTAAAAACCAATTTTCTTTGCATTTTTAAAATCGATTTTCTTAAAAAATTCAAGATCTTTTTGAAAAAATATTTTTTGACTTGTACCCACTGTTTTCCTTAACATTTGTAGCAATTTTGGTAGCAATAGTATGTATGGGGGATTTGCTATTCACTGCCAAAGTCGGTATGAAGTTACGCGTAAATTATGCGTAAATTCATGCGTAATTTTGAATACTTATACAAGGTCGATTGAATTCATTTGTAATTACGGATCGGCGTAATTTTGAAAATGTACACGTAATTTCACGTAATCATAATAAGCTGATTACGGTGATCACTACAGTGCCCTTGTGAGCTTACAATCTATAGGAATGGGGGGGGGGGGGGGCAAGAGGTGGGGTAGTATATATTATGCATACCTAGAGGCAGTGTGTTTTATGGTTATCTAGTAAGAAGTACAACTTGCTTAGAGGTTGGAGGGGGAATGGTCTGGGCTGGCCCTGCCATAGAGGCAAAGAGGGCAATTGCCCCAGGGCCACCAAAATCTGCAGGGACCCCACCAAGTTGTGAGTGATTAGTGTTTCTACACGTTAGGGGCCCCAAGGAGCAGTGAGGTAATAATGACCATGGGGTAGGGGTTAGGGGGGCCCTGACTTAAGTTTTCCCCTAGGGCCCTGTGGCCCCCTAAACTGTCCCTGGAAATGGCCCAAGTTAGATTGTGTGCTTGTCAGAAAATGTGCGCTTTGAAGGAGCACTTAAAGTCAATGTAACCCGTCCTAAAAAAAAAAAAAGTCAGATACTCACCTAAGGAGAGGGAAGGCTGAGACTAATGAGACTTCCCTCTCCTCTCCCGGTCCCGCTCAGGATCCCCCATAGCAGCAATCAACCAATTCAGTCAAATACTGCCACTTCCGCCGCCGTGAGCGTGAGCGCCCTCTATTGCGTAATCACGCATGCGCAGTATGGAGCGGCCCGTCTTCGGGAGGACTCGGCTCCCAAAGACTTCCGAAGTCCCCCGCGGAGGGGGCTTTGAAGGGAGGATCCTGATTCCTGAACTGCACAGAGGGCACCGGGAGAAGAGAGGGAAGTCTTATTAGGACTCAGTGCCTTCCCTCTCCTTAGGTGAGTAGCTGGCTTTTGTTTTTTTACAAAGGGTAACAATGGCTTTAAAGGGATCAAAGGTTGAGGGGGACAAATGTGTTCTTCCTATGGAATCTGCATGTAATGCAACACCACACACTCAAAGTCCTTGACTTATGTGCAATCCTTGCTATGTTGTGATATGACCCAGATGGCAAACTTTTACCATACAATTGCATATACTAAAAAAAAAAATGAAGTCTGGATTTGTCGAATCCTTTCTGTTCGCCGTCATTAGTCAATGCGTCCCACTGAGTATCTCCAATGTCAAATGAAGATATTTCTACGTTTTACTGCTGAAGTCTCTGGACTGACATGAGGTCTTATTGCTGGAAATCTCTCATTTGGAATGCTTAGTCTCATACAATGCAGAATCCTCCTACAGATGGGATAATAGGATTACTCCCAACCCTTCGCAAGGCTGCCATTGAATTCTCAGTAATCCAATGTAACTTTGAACATATACTGTATATCCCGGGCAGAAAGGAACCCTTTTTAAAAGAATATGTGTGTTTTAAATGACATTTAACATATTAATTATTTTTTTAATACAGTAAAACACATTTTATTATTATTTAATTTAATTTGACATATATTAAACATTACTAAACAATATTTGCATTATTATTTAATTGCTATTTCAGGTTCAGCTCCTTAGTACTGACCTGCTCTGCCCCCTCAACCTTCCTGGCGGTCAATTAAAACCGCCAGGATGGCGGCGCAGCACTTTTTAAAAAATTTTTTTAAATCATGTAGCTAGCCTAGCGCTAGCTACATGATAGCCGCTGTGCAGCGGCATCCCCCCACCCCTTCCGTTCGCCTCCGGCGATCAGAGCAAACAGGAAATCCCATTCAGAACGGGATTTCCTGTTTGGCTTCCCCCTCACCATGGTGACAAATCGGGATGACGTCATCCACATCATGGTGTCTGGGGGAGTCCCGATCCACCCCTTAGCACAGCCTGGCGGTGATTGGCCAGGCTGCGCAAGGGGTCTCGGGGGGGCCATCTAACGCGGCGGGTAGCGGCGAATTGGCACAGAGCGGCGGCGATTGGCTTGTACACGCAGCTATCAAAGTGCTAGCTGCGTGTAACAAAGCAAAAAGCGTGCAAATTGGCCCACCAGGGGCTGAGAAATCCTCCGCGGTGGCTTAGCCCGAGCTCAGCTCGGGCTTACCGCTGAGGAGGTGAAAGGACACCTGAAGTGCGAGGTATATGGTGGCTGCCATATTTATTTCCTGTTAAACAGTACCAGTTGTCTGGCTGATCTCTTTGGCTGCAGTAGTGTCTGAACCACACACCTGAAAAAAAGCCTGTGACTATTCAAATCACTCTTCAGTCAGAAACACCTGATCTGCTGCATGCTTGATCAGGGGTCTATGGATAAAAGAATTAAAGGCAGAGGATCAGCAGAACTGCCAGGCAACTGGTATTGTGTAAAAGGAAATAAATATGGCAGCCTCCACTTAAGGTGTCCTTTAAAGACCAGATCATTTTGTATAACTGTCACTTTGTCATCGCTGCGATCACAGGGTCAGGAGCCATTGAACTTAAACAGTTGAGTAAGTGCATAGGATTGTCGCAAAATCGCTTTTCAAACTCTTTACATAGCTTTGAAGTTTTTGTACTACCCAGAAACCACCAGCTTACCCAAAATCCCTTGCAAAACTTCAAAATTGTAAATTGCAATCGCTTTTGCAACCGCTAGCTCAAAAATAAAATTGTTACAAAAAACGGTGGGATCGCTGCTGGAATTGCTTTAAAGGGATACTGTAGGGGGTCGGGGGGAAATGAGCTGAACTTACCCGGGGCTTCTAATGATCCCCCGCAGACATCCTGTGTTGGCGCAGCCACTCACCGATGCTCCGGCCCCGCCTCAAGTTCACTTCTGGAATTTCTGACTTCAACTCTGAGTTCAACTCATTTTCCCCCGATCCCCCTAAAGTATCCCTTTAAAAACCGCTAGCCAAACCGCTGAGTGATTGCAACTGTAATCACTAATCTGTAGTGGGTCCCAGGCCTTAAAGAATACCTGCTGTGACATGTGACATGATGAGATAATCAATGGTACATATAGTACCAGTCCAACTAGAACCTACCTGGATCTTTTTTTTTTCATTGCAAGGATTTATCAATGAGTGCTTTATTTCTGCAGATGTAGCGGCCGGCAGGTGCTCTGAAGAGTAGTTAGAAGCCAAATCACTTCTGGTTTAACAAATACTCCTAATCAGAGCCAGATCATCCACAAGGCAATTCTAGGCAGTTGCCTAGGGCCTAGTCTAGGGGCTTGGTGGATTGCCCCCATCAAATCTTACTAAAAAAAAAAAAAAGCCAGGTGACCATCAGTGGTGAGCAAAAATTGCTATCTTGCCCAGGGCCTCATTTCATCTTAATCCACTTCTGTTCCTAATTACAGGATAGAGCTGAAAACATCAAAAGGTTATTATTTCTCTGTGTGGGGACTGAATGAACCAGATTTTATGTCACACTGACATGGCTGCTGTTTACACATAAAATTACAGCCCTTAAACTGAAAATAAGAATGTGAGACTCCACAAAAGGTCTATATACCACTACTACCTCAGATACAGTTATCTCATGAGTTGATTTTCAGTCCTGTTAGGTTTAGGTCTTACTCTACTACTGTTATGAACAAGACTCTAATATGACTGTCATCATGTCTCTGGATATTTAGATCAATAGTGGAATCTGGAATGTATCCATTTTCATAACTCTTAGCAGGGATTTGTACTTTCCAGTGCCCAATGCATATTTTTTACGCTTCTTCCACATACTAGTTTAATCTCCGTTTGATTAAACATTAGCTAATTAGCTGTAGTGCCCCCTTTAAACTGTTTTTAATTGTTTTATAGCAGTATTTTGTATTTTCATGAAAACAGAGTAAAAACATTTTTCTTGCTTTGTGTGCTAAAGGAGCCTTTTAAAAACTATATTTAAAAATTCTATCTTTATTAAAGGGATACTTAAAGCCAATGGGTACCAGTTTAAAAATATAAAAGTCAGATACTCACCTAAGGAAAGGGAAGGCTGGGTCCTAATGAGCCTTCCCTCTCCTCTCCCGGTGCCCTCGGTGCTGCGCTGGCTCCCTCGTTCGCGTCCGCCGCCGCAGGGACTTCGGAGGTCTTCGGGAGCACTCGGGCTTCCGAAGACGGGCCGCTCCATACTACGTATGCGCGAGTGCGTCATAGAGGGCGCTCGCGCATGCGTACTATGGAGCGGCCCCGTCCTCGGGAGCCCGAGTGCTCCCGAAACCTCCCTTCGGTGGCGGAAGTGGCAGTATTTGACCTAACTGGTCGAATACTGCTACGGGGGATCCTGCGCGGGACCGGGCACCGGGAGAGGAGAGGGAAGTCTCATTGGACCGAGCCTTCCCTCTCCTTAGGTGAGTATCTGACTTTTTTTTATTTTTAAACTGGTACACATTCACTTTAAGTCAAATAAAAATAAAGAGTTTTACTCACCTGGGGCTTCCCTCAGCCCCCTGCAGCTGTCCGGTGCCCTCGTAGCATCGCTCAGATCTTCCTGTCCCCGCTGCTCCTTTTGGTTTCGGCGACAGCCGCCGACAGGCTGGGAACGCGAGTGATTCTTCGCATTCCCAGCCACAATAGCACCCTCTATGCTGTTATTGTGGCAAGAAGGAACTATGATGGCTGAAATTTGAGAAATAAGGACTTTTTTTTCTTATTCCCTTTAAATATGCATAGGAAATAAAATAAATCTTAGCAAAAAGTACCACCCAAAGAAAGTCTAGTTAGTTCCACAAAAATGTATATGTATATCATTTAGGTGTGATAAGTAGCAATAAAGTTTGTACCAGGTAGCAGTTGAAACACTGTCAAAACCTCGGATGAAATTATTAGGTAGGACTTTATAAGCAACAATCAAACCTAACAACGATAAAAGCAAAGGTGGAACATTTAATATCTGATGTTTTCTGTCTGCCTTGACTTTGGCTTCAAGATTTGAATTGTCGTAAATGACAGGTTTATTGCAATGCCTATTCAAACATTTTAGTGACAATTTGCTCTCATTGCAACTGCTAAGTGAGCATAACATTTATTACAATCGAACAAAAAAATGAAACAATTGTATCACAAGTATGGAATACATTTTTTATCATCAAAATTAATCAAGATGCTTGTTAAAATCCCACTTCAGGCTCCCATTTTATGAACTCTTAAGCAATAAATTGTGTGTGCACATGTTGTAAATATAATTATTCACTTTTGTATTCTAAGTCAAATAAATACGAATGTACCAAATTACAGGTGTCTCTATCATCTCCAGCAGCCCCGCCCAGTCCATTGTTACCCCCATATAGGGTAATTTAAAGGATGACAGAGCCTAGGCACGAATGAGAAATGGGGGAGCAGGTATCTATGTTGAGCTGTCCTGATGCTCACCGCTCCCCCCATCTTCCATTCTGCCCCTCTGCTGCTTCTAAATGCCCTCCGGCACCCTCTTTAGGGTCGCCGAAGTCGGGCATCACTGGCCCAGCGGCAGGCATCCTACAACACGCGACCATGGCTTGGAGCTCTCTGTGCATGCGCATGATGTCATCATGACGCCATGCGCATGCACAGAGCGCTCCCGGGTGTGGTCGCAAGCTGTAGGAGGTGCTCAGCCAGGCCATTGCAGGTGCAGTGATGCCTGACTCCAGCGACCCGGAAGAGGGTGCCGGAGGGCGTTTAGAAGCAGCAGAGGGACGCAAAGAAGAATGGGGCGAGTAGTGGTGGGCATCAGGAGAGCTCACCATACATGCCTGCTCCCCCTGTTTCTCATATGTTTCTCGGCTCTGGTATCCCTTAACCATTTTAGCCTTTTGGATGTGCCTTTTTATGTCCAAAAGGCTGCTGCTGTGGGCCCCCACGCATGCACGCCCCCGTGCCACCCCCGTTAGCCCGGAGATCAATGAATTGGAATCATTGTTCCCATTCATTTATCTAAGTCCCCGGTAGAAAAAACGACGGCTTCTTCTCAGAGGCCGTGGTCTTTCTGAAAAAAAAAAATCACATCCTCCTTGTAGTTCCTGTGAGCAAGCGTGCTCACTTACAGGATAGAAAAATATAAAATCTCACTGTGGCTATCGTGTGGCCAAATAGTAAAACTACACGCACATACATTTTTTATTACAAAAAAGACACAATAAATTACATTTAAAATTAACTGTTTACCTCCCACACCCAAAAAATACCCAAATACAATTTTGAATGAAAAAACAAAAGAAAATAACAATTAAAAAAAAACATTAATAGTTACCTTAGGGTCTGAACTTTTTTAATATGCATGTGAAGAGGGTATACAATTAATATTTTAAAATTATAAGCATGTAAATATTGATGGACGCAAAACTAAAAAATGCACCTTTATTTCCAAATAAAATATTGGCACCATACATTGTGATAGGGACATAATTTAAATGGTGTAATAACCTGGATAAATGGGCAAATAAAATACATAGGTTTTAATTATGGTAGCATGTATTATTTTAAAACTATAGTGGCCAAAAACTGAGAAATATTGCATTTTTTCAATTTTTTTTATATTCCTGTTAAAATGCATTTAGAAAAAAACATTCTTTTCCACCCAAAGAAAGCCTAATTTGTGGCAGAAAAAAACAAGATTTAGATCAATTCATTGTGATAATTAGTGATAAAGTTATTGGCGAATGAATGGGAGGTGAAAATTGCTCGGATGCATAAGGTGAAAAACGACTGAAGGCTAAAGTGGTTAAGCATGTTCTAACTTGTTTAATAAAATAATATGTGTTATGTTGGAAGCAATGTCGTCAGGAATTTTGCTTTCTTGAATTATATTCCTTACAGCCTTTTTGGTGGGCCTAAATTGTTGGGTATTCAAGAAGGGTCACTCTACCTACTTATTTGAAATCTTATAAATAGCCCCCCCCCCCCCCCCCCCCCCCCATCCAGTACATTGGAACAACACCCTCCTATGTCATGGGAAAGTCACGGTGATGTCCAACAAGCAGCTGGAATTTTGGAATTTGGTCACAGAATTTGAATGTAGATTTTATTTTCCGGGATAACACACTTGAAAAATACAAGTTTACATAATGACAATTGAGGCCAGTTGCAAAGCAATTATTGTCACAAGCCCCCTAGTGGTCGGACCGCTCAATGCCTTTCAATCTATTTCAACCCACAGAACGCCCAACCTGGTGGATGCAATCGATGTGCTGAAACTGCTGGAATTGGGCAGCAGACAGGCTAGAAGGGAAAGTGCGAGCGACACAAACATGTTACTACAAAATATTCCATACAGGGCTGCCACCACTCTCATTTACAGGCTGAGAGAAAACTTCTGGCTATTCTATGAATGAAAATTGTTAAGCACTCTGCCCTGGCTAAAACAATACAATACTTCAGGCTAGCAAATATTCAGAAAGGCTAGGATTCTTGCTGCGTGGCTAAAAGCAGGTATGCAGCTGAGAAAATGACTTTAGTCGTTTATTGTAAATGCAATATAAATAATTAATATATATATAACATGATTAAACGTAACAATTATAGATAAAGAGTAGCTCAGACAAAATAAAAGGAAAAACAAAAGAAAATGAATACTTAGTTTTGGAAGAAATATTTCCTTTGTGGAAAATGCAAGCAAAATGGAGGGATCCTTTGATTCAATAGTTCAGACAAAATGTCGGCCAGCCACCTGGTCCTCTGGCTGGTTATAATACAATACAATAATACAATACAATAACATTTGTAAAGCGCTTTTCTCCCATAGGACTCAAAGCGCATAGCTGTGTCTCAGATTAATACAGGGTTTCAGGCTGGGTTGTGTTACAGAGGAGATAGTCAGATGTTCATGAATGCCAGACTGAAAAGGTAGGTTTTCAGTTTAGACTTAAATGCTTCCAGGGATGGGGCTGTCCTGATTGGGTGTGGCAGGGAGTTCCAAAGTGTAGGGGCAGCATGACAAAAGGCTCTGTCTCCAAAGGTTTTGAGGTGGACTCTGGGGGTGACCAAGGTGTTACGTCCTTTTGATCTAAGATTGTGGGGGGTGTGATGTAGTTGCAACAAGTCCTTCAGGTATCCAGGGCCCAGATTGTGCAAGGATTTGAATGTCAGTAAGCCAATCTTAAACAGAATTCTCCATTTTATCGGTAGCCAGTGGAGTGAGCTCAGGGTTGGTGTTATGTGGCAATGGCGGGGTTGGCTCGTTAACAGCCTTGCGGCGGTATTCTGTACTAATTGCAGGCGGCGTAAGTCTTTCTTATGCAGGCCTGTGTAGAGGACGTTGCAGTAGTCTAACCTTGATGTGACGAAGGCATGAACTAGGGTTGGAAGATCCTCTGAAGGAATTAGGTGTTTAATCCTTGCAATATTCCTTAGGTGAAAGAAGGAATGTTTCACAACAGCTGAGATTTGATTCCTGAAGCTTAATTTCCCATCAATAACTACTCCCAGGCTGCGCACACAGTCTGAGTTGTTCAGGTCTGAGCTCCCTATCCTTAGCGGTGTTGGTTGAGACTGGAGCTGCTTTGCTGTTGAGCCCTGGCCCTTGATAACAAGAACCTCAGTTTTGTCAGCATTAAGTTTTAGCCAATTATTATTCATCCACTCCTGAAGCTCAGCTAATCAGATGATGTTACACAAGGGAGGACTTTTTGCTGAAAATGCTTTTTACTTTTTATACAGATTTGCTTCTGAAGGCAGATCTCCTTTTTTTTGGTGGGAAGCTTAACTCCAAAAGATATGCAGTTTTCATATTTCAGCCCACGTTCATCACACACAAATAATAAAAGCAAATCCACAATCTTCCAAAAATATAGATCTCATTGATACTAGACATGAGTATTGTATGACATTTTGTTACTGAGAAGTTAAATATTAAATATACTATTTACTGCCAGAAATGTTCTATACATTATGTGGGCTGTACAACTTGCCCCCTGAGGGAAAAGATACCTGAGCACTACAGGGGGGCTTTTAGGGACAACTAAATCGAAAGTTCCTCGACATTTCGCCACATGTCATAATGGGGATCTGTCTTCTTTCAAATTTCAAGGGGTGGAAAGAGCTAAGCAGTCTGTTAGAGGGGGGATAATAAGTGGAACATTTTAAAAAGTGAAACTTCTTGCATTTGGTGGGGTGAGAGTCTTTTTTATGACCTCTAAAGTTTCAATGCCTATTGTATACATGATTCCTCTAATCCCCTATTTCTTTTTATGGTGATTTTGTGTTGCAACCTGACAAATCTGTTAACACAAGATGTTGGGGGAGATATTCTTGTTCTTAATTGAGCACTATTTGTGTATTTATATGCACTATTGTTATATGTGATATATGCCTTTATGAGTGGTAAGGGAGATATTAACCTTTTGTATCTGGAATTGTTAATCATGTTGCTAAGCCCACCCATTCTGGGAGGAGCTGTGTTTGTTTAAATTGTGATCACTTTTAAAACTGTTTTAGCTATGACTAAGGAGCGATTCAAACGACTTGTATCAACTGCAAGATATCAGAATAACAGTCGTGTGAGTAGATCCGACAGTTGGATCGTGCCAACTACTTGTTATCAGTCGCTCATCAAGTCGCGTACAAATGCCTGATCATTGTCCAACAGACTTAAGTCAGACGACAATCAGGCTGCAGGTTGGTCCGTGTATACTTGCCTTCACAGACAGGAAATTTTGATCCAGGATAACACCATTAATTGGCTAAAATTTAAAAGGAAAACCGTTGGCTTTGAGCTAATAAGCCTTCTTCAGACTCTATTCCTGTTGACTGACAATGTTAGAACATACAATCAGAAGTAAGTGATGTAAGTCAAAAGAACAGCCAATGTGCAGGTTGCACCCACCACTTAGATCGACGTTCTTGCAGGTCCAAATCCCTCAGACCTTGGGGATTGAAGCAAACTCGAAAACCAGAAGATGACCCAGCACCGTCTTCATGGTGTAATTATTTCTTTATTCAGACATGATCAAGTCAAGACGGGATACAGCAAACATGGGGCTACTGCATGAAGCAGCGACGTTTCGGGAGGACATTCTCCCTTTCTCAAGCTTGCAAAGCCTCTGACACAGTAATATAACATCCGCCTTTATATAGTAGGCTCAAACACAATGAGCCAATCAAAAAGCAAGGACAGTGACGCTGGGTCAACCAATCAGAAGCGAGACCTGTGAGGGGGCAGGTACAATAGTCAGGAGGACCTGATGGGGAACTGAAAGCTACCAGTTTCCTTCAATCAGGTTCGTCCTCAAAAAAAAAAAAAAAACTAAAAACGGACAGGTATAAACAGGAAGTGATGTCAAAATGGTCAATCAGAGTGCGACGGTCGAAAATTTGCATCAAACGCTAACAAAAATTTGCATCAAACGCTAACAAAAATTTGCACAAATCATCAAACGCAAAAAATGTACACGAAAAATCGCATCGCTAGATAACATCAACTAGTGGAAAAATACAAACGACCACAATACTCGAACGACAAAAATCGCGTAAAATATAAAAACAAAAAATATAAAGACAAATAAATAAACACAAATAAAAAATCCAACAGGTCTAGCATAAAGACCGGGGACCCAGGATCATTGCCCGATATAAAATCACTCACTTAAATGCAGGGTCCCAACTCATACTCATGGTTAAGAGTGACCTCTGGAGCCAAGGTCCCAAGAGTCTTAATCCAAAAAGCCTCTCTTCTAAGTAACATTTTAACTCTATCACCCTCTCTCCTAGGCACTGGTACTGAATCTATCACTGAAACTCTTAACTGGCTGACAGAATGATTTATTTCGGTAAAATGAGCAGCAACCGTTTGATCAGTTGACCGATTCCTAATGGCAGATTTATGAGACGATACACGAGCTTTACAGAGACACTGAAGCGAAAAAAAAATATATGATATAGTGAATTGGTTGTGTACTATGAATAATTACTAGAAGATTAGCAGCAAAGAAAATATTCTCATATTTTTATTTTCAGGTATACAGTGTTTTTTCTAACATTGCATCATTCTATAATATGTGCAGATTACACAACATTCAGCATTCAAAATGATTCTTTCAGAGCAGTCTGTGAACTAATGACCTCTCCTCTGGCAGATAAAAAGTTATTAGTTCACTTACAGTTGAGATAATAAAAGTCAGAAAACAGCCCTCTCCACGACTTTGAAAGTCGGAGAGCTTAATGGCTTTTTTGCATAGAGATAACAACTAGAGTTTCTTAACTCTTCCTGTACTGGAAACAATTAGACTGATATATCTGATCTTAATGTTTTATTTCTTAGCTGTACTGCACATACAAATCATAATATCATCATTTTTTTTTCGCTTCAGTGTCTCTTTAAGCGGTTGGGTAGTCATACCCACATAACTCAAACCGCAAGGGCAATGTAACAAGTAAACAACATAGCTCGAATCGCATGTAAAAAAGCCATTAATGTGATATTTTCTGCCAGACAGAGGATTGTACAAAACATTCCCCTTGTTTGTGTTGTTGCACATATGACACGAGAGGCAAGGAAAAAATCCTTTCCTCATAGCAACCGGAGATTTCTTTCATACAAAAGTATCAGCTCAAACTAGTCTCTGACCAACAGTGGGTGATCGTCTATACGCCATCAAAGGAGGATTAACAAATTGCTCTACAGTTGGAAAACCTTGGCGTAAAAGCTGCCAATGGCGTCTAATAATAGATGCTATCTCCCTAGATTTTGTAGAGAATGTAGAAACAAAGGGTAAACGGGCAGGCCCCTCCTTTTTTTGTCTAGAAGGAGTAGAACTCACAATAGATGTAGACTTAGGGACACATAGGTCGAGAGGATAGTTCCTTGCTCGGAATTTCAATCCCATCTCTTTAAATCTCTTGGCCTTTACATCAGGATCGCTCACTATACGGTCCACCCTTTGAAATGGATTATTGGGAATATTACGGGTAATATGAGGAGGATGAAAACTATCAAAGTGCAATATAGAATTGCGATCAGTGTCCTTTCTATAAATGTCAGTAACCAACCTGCCAGTCACCTTGGACACCATAGTGTCCAAGATAGATACAGAATGCGAATCACTATGGACAGTCCAAAAGATTGCAGGACATTGCACATGTAGTTGTGATATCATAGCATCAAGGGTCGAACGTGGTCCCGCCCACGCAACAAAAATATCATCAATATACCTCTACCACCCTTTCAAATGGCAGAGAAACAACTCATTTGATTGAACAAGAGTCCTCATAGAGGCACATAAAATGATTTGCATAGGACGGGGCCACGTTCGACCCCATTGCTGTACCACTGCATTGTTGGTAAAAAGTGTTTTCAAACAAAAAGTAGTTTTTCATTAAAACCACCTGAAGAAGTTTAATTAGAAACACCCTCTGCTGGTCAGAGACATCCGAGCAAGTCTGTAAATAGAAATTTATCGCCTCTATACCCACATCATGAGGGATGGAGTTATAGAGGGATTCAACATCCAATGTGACTAGCAAATGATCAGCACCAATCCCATCTAGTTTAGCAATAGCCTCCAAAAACGTCTGTGTTTTTTTCTCTGCCTGAAAGGGTTAAATATCAGGTATGTAAGTGGCTGACTCAATCCTGACTCATACAGGAAGTGACTACAGTGTGACCCTCACTGATAAGAAATTCCCCTTTTCATCTCTTTCTTGCTCTCAGAAGCCATTTTCTGCTAGGAAAGTGTTTTATAGTTGAAATTTCTTATCAGTGAGGGTCACACTGTAGTCACTTCCTGTCTGAGTCAGGACTGAGTCAGCCACTTACATACCTGATATTTAACTCTATCAGGCAGAGAAAAAAAAAGGAGCACAGCATAGTAATTAGTGTGCTAGGCACTGTACATACACGTCTATCTCATCATGTCACATGTCACTTCGGGTATCCTTTAAAATGTATTTGTAGCCACTAAGAAACGTACAAAATGGATGAGCCAAAGTCCCTACGCTCTGGAGTAGGGATGGTCGGAAATGCCCATTTCCAACTTGGCAATGCCAATCTCAGTTTTTCCAATTTTCCGCTTTTCAGATTTCCAGTTTTCAAGGAGTACTTTCTTAGTGATTTTTTTTTTGCATCAGAGAATGCGAAAATGAAAAAAATAAATCAGTAAAACAGAAATCGGAAAAATGGAAAATCCCTCCTGTGATTGTTCTCAAATTACTGCGGTGATCCAATTTTTGCAGAAAAAAATCTGTATTCTCTGATTGGACCTACGCTTCCGAGTTCTGTGGTTGGGCTAAAATTACTGAGTCGCAGTAAATTGGAATCCGATTTCGTTTTCCGAACTGTGATGGGAAATTTTAATTCCACGGAATCTGAATGAGCATCCCTAGTCTGGCACAACAAGAGATGTCCACAATGGCTCTAGCAGGATGGCTCAGGCAATCTCTGTGTGTCCTGAGGGTTGCCTCCAGAGCAAGTTCCAACTGCTGGATTCCTCAAAGTCACACTGGAAGAAAGTAAAAAGAATCCTCTATAGCAGGGGTAGGGAACCTATGGCTCGGAAGCCAGATGTGGCTCTTTTGATGGCTACATCTGGCTCACAGTTAGGGGTTTATTCACTAAGCTACACTGCTAAAGCAGCACAGCTTAGTGTGGCAGCGCAAATACAATTTTCAAAGTAGACACGCTACTGCTGTAGCACGCACTACTAGCTTACTCGTGCTACCTTAAAACTAGTGGCTGCTCCAATTGTTCCACTCTGGATCCTGTCAGGTCCAATGACTTTGTAGGACGAGATCCCCACACTTTGATTGGCCCAATAGGTTCCCTGTCACTTGACAGGGAGCCCATTGGGCCAAAGTGTGGGGATCTCAACCTATAAAGTGAATCAACCCCCCAGGTAAGCTAGCTAATTGTACAAGCTATTAGTCAGTATTTCTCCTGTCTGGCTCTCTGGGAAATTGCTGATGTTGCTGAAACTCAAGAGAAGCTGAAGACGTGTCTGACACTTCCACTCCCTGACAGATCAACTGTATACACATCACCATGGCAACAGGGGAGTGAGCCCTCTGCTGTGCATGCGCACTGTGCCAGTTTGAAACATATTGTATGGCTCTCACGGAATTACATTTTAAAATATATGTGTAACGATCGGTGTCAGCACGCAGAGAGAATCTGATTATTGGCGATCTGCAGTATCACCAAGAATGCAGATACATACCTGATTATTGATGATCTGCAGTATCACCGATAATCAGATATATTGCTAACCTCTGTACACCCAGCAAAAGAACACAATAAAGACAGTAATATATCACGGAAGTGTGGAAATATCCACCACACGGCAATTCCTCAGAGGTGTGGTTACCTCTGAATGGGAACCCCGTGAGTGAGATCCTCTAACCAGGCAGAGTGAGAAATCTCGACCCCCAGCAGTAACCGTCTGCTTGGGGCAGGCATCTCGGAGAGGCAAGCCTCAGAGATAACCCTCCAGTGGGAGACGAAGGCGCCAGGTGCATTTCTGACATTACGCTGCTGTGTGCTCCTACTTTTTACTGCCTGATGAAGCGGGTATGAACCTGCGAAACGCGTTGTACTTAACCCCTGGAGTGTACCATTAAATTTACCTATGTTGAATTACACAGCTTCCTTGTGTCTGCTTGAGGGAGGTAAGTCCACCACTGCCTCCTAAGCAATTTTAAATATTTTAAATCGTGTTTTTATCCTTTTGGCGCCTCTGGTCATTTACCGCTCCAGTGGGAGACGTTCCACTGAAGGGAGAAAGGTCAGATTGGCAAGGGTTCAGCAACAGAGATGACTGCAGCGGTACAGGAACGGAAGGCAGAAGAGTAATCGGTAATCAGGCTGAGGTTGGCAACAAGGATCAGATAGGCAAAAGTACAATAGCGTAGAGAGAGAGAGTAGTCAAGGATAGCCGAAGTCAAAACACAGATACAATATCAAAGTACAATCCTAACTAAGGTGTGAAATCCTTAGCATCAACACCAGGGCACTGAGCTAAGGTCTGAGCGCTAACACAACAGTGTATTCATGACAGCAGACAAGGAGCAACTGAAGCCCAGCTCCTTATATGCTGAGAGTCCCTCAGCTAATCCGCCCAGAAGCCCAACCAATCAGGAACCTTCCTGATGTCAGCTGACAGGAGAGTCAGCTGACCCTCCTACATAGGAGGTAAGACTCCTGCCTCCTTGCACGCGCGTGTGTGACCCTCTGTCTCAGTGCATCAGAGAGGCCAGGCCCCGAGTCCACGCGCGACCACGTACCAAAGTCCGCTAGCTGCATTGCGGGACCCGCCGCCGTGTTGCCAGTGGCGGCGGCGGCGTCCGCATCCATCTGTGCCCGCAACTCCGCATGAGCGGCGGAGCCTGTCGGCTGGGAAGCGGAGACCGCCACCATGTTGCCCCGCGCGGCGGCGTTGTCTCCGCTATCCCTCACAATATGGCATTTATGGGTCTCTCAGCCAAAAAGGTTCCTGACGCCTGCTCTATAGTGTAATTCTCTTTAATTCAACACAACCTGCTGTAATAAATATTCATACTGAAAATCAAGAGGTTTGGGCATTTATCTCACAATCAGCCTCGGCTGAGTTTCAACTCGCATGTGTATGCAGCTTAAAGAGGCGTATGAGAGAATTGGCCGCCGGAAGACTTGGGCACAGGATACAGCCGGTATATGGCTGATCCTGCTACTGCACAAGTTCCCGGCTGCGTTAAATACTCTCCCCCTCCAGGCCGCCATGGATGGTGGGGAATGAAATAATTCGGCTTATAGCAATTGCTGGAGGACGAATTACAGTGTTTTATAAGTAACTTCAGCTCCATCTTCTGACAGCGCCAAAGTTACTCACTGTGCACCGCTATAGATGTAATTCCTATTATGGTCTATGGTGGCACCGGCTGCACCCAAATCTCCTGCGCTGGATTGCCAGTGTTCACTTAAAGAGGAGCTGTAACCCAGGATTGAACGTCATCCCAATCAGTAGCTGATACCCCCTTTCCCATGAGAAATCTTTACCTTTTCTCAAATAGATCATCGGGGGGGTCTGTATGGCTGATATTGTGGTGAAACCCCTCCCACAGTGTGATGTCAGCACCTACGTTATGACGTTTCCTGTCTGTGAGCCTTGTTGCATTTTGTGAAATAACAGCTGTTTCCAACTGCCTAGCAACCAGTATCTCCCTCTGTTCATACGTGTATCTATAAAAAAAACTTTTAGCCTATGGCAATGTTAGTGGGTGTGGTTATAGATATTGGCAGTTGGTGCTATCTAGTTTTTTTCATGTCTGCCAGCAGTAAAGATGATGCCCTGCAGGCCGATTGTGGATCAAACAATATGAACAAATTACACAGTGAATATCAATCTAGTTCATGATTTTTCTTCTGTTTTTTATCTTCTCACTTTGCAATGTATTGATTTATTTTTTTCCTTCTTTTTTTAACTACGGTTCTTCTTTTGGAATCTTTTGCCTTAATAAATCACTCTCATTTCATTTTCCCCGATAAAATGTGACATTGTCATTTAATATTTGTTTGTTATATAATTCTGTTCAATTATTCCTTTTTAACACAGAATGATCTAATTGCTCTAACAGAAGCCATTCCCTTCCTTTGAAATAATAAAACACGTCTTCACTTCTAAAGCTGTCTAAAATGTTTGAATTCTCTATTTATGCTTTTTTTCCCCCCGTTTGTGAAATGCGGTCTGAAAACTCCTGAAGGGCTGTGTTGAATTTTTATTAAATATGGGGGGAGATGTGGGGGGGGAAACACCTTTCCATATGGGTTAGATGAAATGAAAAATGGTTGCCACCAAGCAGAAAATTTGCACACTTTATGAATGCCAGTTAATTACGACACTTCAGAGACGCTTCTGAAAGGATAAGGAAGGCTGCATAAATTTAACTCTAATCCCAGCAAGCAAAACTAATTTGCAGGGGACGGTCTTATCTAGCTACTGCAGCTTTCTCAGAAAATTAACCTTGGATATTTGGGCCCAGTTCAGAAAGTAGTTGATTTTTTTCTTTCCCCCCCCCACCCCCCTCGTTCCATCCTCAACATAAGAGAATTTTTTTCCCTTAAATTTGCTACAATACCTGATTTTTAAGAGGCACTATCAATTCTTAAGGCGGTTTATGGTTATTTTCGACAAGTCAGAATATACACTCGCAATTGCCCTTTTATGCGTATTTTTATGGCGTCTTACACGAGGATCTTAAGTTGTTATCGCTCACTGTATGGGGGGTTCAGAGGAATTAAATGAGGAGGTGGCAACTAAAGGGGGGGGGGGGGGACATCACAGTGCAAAGCAAAAATAATTCATGCAGACTGACTTGTTCATTTAGTGGAAAGAATTGGAAGAGCATTTTAATAAAAATAAGAGAGTAAGTTTAATGAACTGCTCAGACAAAGGCCTGTCTGTCATAGCTAGCTATTAATAGCTATTCCGATTTAGTGAAGAGCTTTGTTAATTGAACTTACTCAGCATATTGAAATGACCTGCTTTCATTCTTAAAAGTCCAGCCGGTCTACAACAGCCAGAATTCACGGGTGATCAATTTTATTAAGGGAACAGTCACTTAAAAAACAGTTCTAAGCCCAGGCAAGTAATAAAAACATCTGTATTAATGATATTCATGCCTAATCCTTTGCAACACATTTCTGTTGCAATAAAGCAGCAGTACCTAACCTGTCCTGATTGATTATCGATCTGCTCAAATGATCAGTCTTCCCCCTGCTCTTCGTTTCAATGATGCTGTCTAGGAGAAGGAACTGTGTGTGAAGCCAACAAGCAAGACCTTCATCTGCATCAGGCTGGGAATGGGGAGGGGTTTTTAGCCTGCTCATACAGTCACAGCCCGATTCTCTGGGTGGAGTTTTTGAGCTCTGGCTCATAAAGGACCACCCACTGGACACTCAACTCCCATCATGCTTGCCAATCTAACACCAGCAGATCAAAATTAATTTTGAAGCCATTTTCGTTCTAAAATCGTTCTCATCTGTCTTCTCTTGTGTTTTTAACCTCATTGGCGGTAACCCCGTGCTGGACACGGGGTAAGCCGCCGGAGGGTGCCGCTCAGGCCCTGCTGGGCCAATTTACATAATTTTTTTTTTTGCTACACGCAGCTAGCACTTTGCTAGCTGCGTGTGCATAACGATTGCCGCCGCTACCCGCCAATTCGCCGCTATCCGCGCCGCCCCCCCAGACCCCTTTCGCTGCCTGGCCAATCAGTGCCAGGCAGCAATGAGGGGTGGATCGGAAATGCCCGCTGACGTCACGATGTCGGTGACGTCATCGCGATCATCGCTATGGCGACGGGGAAGCCCATACAGGGAATCCCGTTCAGAACGGGATTCCCTGCAGGGTAAAAGTGCCGGCGGCGATCGAAGGGGTGGGAGGGATAGCGAAGGGAGGGGGAAAGCATGTAGCTAGCGCTAGGCTAGCTACATGCTTTAAAAAAAATTGAAAAAAAAAGTGTTGCGCTGCCCCCTGGCAGATTTATTGTACTGCCAGGGAGGTTAAGTAAACCTGTAGGATTAGAAAAAGAAAAGTTAAATAAGAGAGAGGGATTCTCCAGAGGCTACCCCGTTCTTCCTCCACCACACAGTTCCAGCGCTGAGACCCCCGAAGCATATCCGCATGGTGCACAGTAGCACGGACCCCACGGCCTTTGGTGGAAAAAGCTGAGCCCAATCAGGGCTGTGCTACTGCGAATAAACGAGCCATCGACGAGGGCTTGTCAATGGTTTTGTGGAGGGGACAGCACTGGACCCGGCTGGTGGAGGAGAACAGGAATCAGGGGCGCAGTACAGCATTAGTGTAGTGCATGCAACCACCATACCATGAGTACACTGTTTACATGCATTGCTATGGTAACGCTTTAGCTCTATCAACGCAACAAACGTTACTAGGTTCAGTACAGGCCGGTAACATTGCCGCACGGTGTGCAATGTTATCGCCCTTTTCTACATCAACCCCACGGTGAGTATCTGTGGGGCACTTATTTCCCTACAGGTACAAATTAAAAAGACAAAAGTATATGCAGCCTTGTTTGCTAGCTGATTGTTCTCTTTTCACTTGGTGGACACCTCGTATATTGAACTGATTTCTCACGGCTTTCACCATTTTCCTTGTTGCGGTTTGTTTTGCTTTTGTATTGGTTTATCACACTTCTTTATGACACACTTTGCTTTGATGTTTGTAGGAAAAAAATCGACGTGACACTTTGGCTGAGATTCTAACGTCACGTTGTCACCCTTGGCGGGTGTTCTCTATATATATTGTAGACATTAGTTTTTGACAGTAAGCTTTGGTCAGATACTTTCTTACTGATTATGTCTTGATAAAGAGAATCTTGGTGATCTCATAATACTTATTATTATTATTATTATTATTATTATTATTATCATAATTACTTACAATCTACAATCTACTGTACACTGGATAAAGTTTTAATCTTTGACTCTTTCTGGGAGGGGATTCAGATCAAGTAACATTTAAAACATCAAACAAAACCTAATAACCTTACAATGGTTTGCAAAATTTGCAAAAGTATTCGGCCCCCTTGAAATTTTCCACATTTTGTCACATTACTGCCACAAACATGAATCAATTTTATTGGAATTCCACATGAAAGACCAACACAAAGTGGTGTACACATGAGAAGTGGAACGAAAATCATACATCATTCCAAACATTTTTTATAAATCAATAACTGCAAAGTTGGGTGTGCGTAATTATTTAGCCCCCTTTGGTCTGAGTGCAGTCAGTTGCCCATAGACATTGCCTGATGAGTGCACATCCCACAGAGCACTGTTCAAGCGATCATTCAGAAATGGAAGGAGTATGGCACAACTGTACACCTACCAAGACAAGGCCATCCACCTAAACTCACAGGCCGAACAAGGAGAGCGCTGATCAGAAATGCAGTCAAGAGGCCCATGGTGACTCTGGACGAGCTGCAGAGATCTACAGCTCAGGTGGGGGAATCTGTCCATAGGACAACTATTAGTCGTGCACTGCACAAAGTTGGCCTTTATGGAAGAGTGGCAACTGGCAAAAAGAAAGGCATTGTTAACAGAAAAGCATAAGAAGTCCCGTTTGCAGTTTGCCACAAGCCATGTGGGGGACACAGCAAACATGTGGAAGAAGGTGCTCTGGTCAGATGAGACAAAAATGAAACTTTTGGGCAAAAATGCAAAACGCTATGTGTTGAGGAAAACTAACACTGCACCTCACTCTGAACACACCATCCCCACTGTCAAATATGGTGGTGGCAGCATCATGCTCTGGGGGTGCTTCTCTTTAGCAGGGACAGGGAAGCTGGTCAGACTTGATGGGAAGATGGATGGAGCCAAATACAGGGCATTCTTGGAAGAAAACCTCTTGGAGTCTGCAAAAGACTTGAGACTGGGGCGGAGGTTCACCTTCCAGCAGGACAATGACCCTAAACATAAAGCCAGGGCAACAATGGAATTGTTTAAAACAAAACATATCCATCTGTTAGAATGGCCCAGTCAAAGTCCAGATCTAAATCCAATCGAGAATCTGTGGCAAGATCTGAAAACTGCTGTTCACAAACGCTGTCCATCTAATCTGACTGAGCTGGAGCTGTTTTGCAAAGAAGAATGGGCAAGGATTTCAGTCTCTAGATGTGCAAAGCTGGTAGAGACATACCCTAAAAGACTGGCAGCTGTAATTGCAGCAAAAGGTGGTTCTACAAAGTATTGACTCAGGGGTTGAATAACAACCCACTTTACAGTTATTGATTTGTAAAAAATGTTTGGAATCATGAATGATTTTCGTTCCACTTCTCACATGTACACCACTTTGTATTGGTCTTTCACGTTCCAATAAAATTGATTCATGTTTGTGGCAGTAATATGACAAAATGTGGAAAACTTCAAGGGGGCCGAATACTTTTGCAACCCACTGTATTATTTACACCCTTAAAGCCAGAAAATACATACACTTCATAACTAAAGATTTTTTCTTCCCGGATTAAAGAGAGACTGAATTGAACAAAAATTGCTATTTTTACCTCGTAGTTCGCTTCAGTACTCTCAGTAGAGGTAAACCGCCACATCCCCAAGCCAAAACGAGGGCTTTAGACCCGCCAAATCCCCAGGGGGCAATACGGCCAGCGCTTCCTGAAAGAGGCAGAGCTTTCTGCTGTAGCTCTGCCTCTGCTGATGTCAATCGCTGTGATCTCCGCCTCTCCCCACCCCACTTAGTCTTCCTTCACAGAGATGGGCGGGGAGAGGCAGAGATCCGGGCAGCAATTGACGTCCGTAGAGGCAGAGCTACAGCTCAAAGCTCTGCCTCTCCGGGCAGCAAAATCCACGACCAAGAATGTCGTGGGATTTTGCCCAGAGATTTGGATGGTATGAAGTCCTCATTTTGGCTCGGTCTCTACTGAGACTGCTGAAGCGAACTACGAGGTAAAAATAGCAATTTTTGTTTGCTTCAGAGTCTCTTTAAGGCATCTCACATTGTATTGACTAAGGACACCCAAATGCTTACTCTTGAATATTGTAGATGTCACGATCAGTTACATAGTTACATAGTTACATAGTTATTTTGGATGAAAAAAGACATACGTCCATCGAGTTCAACCAGAGAACAAAGTACAACACCAGCCCACTCCCTCACATATCCCTGTTGATCCAGAGGAAGGCGAAAAAACCCTTACAAGGCATGGTCCAATTAGCCCCTAAAGGGAAAAATTCCTTCCCGACTCCAGATGGCAATCAGATAAAATCCCTGGATCAACATCATTAGGCATTACCTAGTAATTGTAGCCATGGATGTCTTTCAACGCAAGGAAAGCATCTAAGCCCCCTTTAAATGCAGGTATAGAGTTTGCCATAACGACTTCCTGTGGCAATGCATTCCACATCTTAATCACTCTTACTGTAAAGAACCCTTTCCTAAATAAATGGCTAAAACATTTTTCCTCCATGCGCAGATCATGTCCTCTAGTCTTTTGAGAAGGCCTAGGGACAAAAAGCTCATCCGCCAAGGTATTATATTGCCCTCTGATGTATTTATACATGTTAATTAGATCCCCTCTAAGGCGTCTTTTCTCTAGACTAAATAAACCCAGTTTATCTAACCTTTCTCGATAAGTGAGACCTTCCATCCCACGCATCAATTTTGTTACTCGTCTCTGCACCTGCTCTAAAACTGCCTTTCCAGAAGAGGTGGCTGGTACACCCTGATGCCGGCAGATATCCTGGCATAGTTCCCCAGGGCATGGGACACACCTGTACATACCTGTCTGGAGTAACGCTGTCCTGCCCCTGGTTTGCTGAAAAATTCATTTTCCAACCTCTGTTCCAACCTCAGGGAGTACAGTTGACAAGCCGCAAAGGTTGCTGCCCTCGGCTCATCATCAGTCTCCTAAACACAAGGTACGTGATAATTGGTGTTCAGATTCAGAAAGTCGTTCCAAATTCACCAGAACGCCACACTTCAGCACCATTCAGTACTGAACCTGCGGACAGAGTCAGGGGGAGTTCACTTATATGTGCTTCATGGTGCGTTTCATGCGACTCCATACTTCCTCCTTCCAAAGCCAAAAGCAGGAAGTATCGGAATCTCATGAAATGCATCGGGTGGTGCAAGTAAGTGAATTCCTCCTGATTCGGTCGGCAGGTTCATGGCTGAATAGCGCTAAAGTTGTTCCGGTGAATTGTGACAATGTTTTGATTTTGAACACCAACATGAAGCCCAACACCAGAAATTATTGTGCTGGACAATGTAGAAAATGGTTTGGGATCTTCACTTATGTGGAACATATGTAGACCATCTCTCTTGTCCTGTCATGACAAACACGTGGCTAACTCTCTCCAACAGAGATATCGGCCATGAAAACATTGTTGGAGAATGCATCAAATGTTATTGCTGTCCCTAATTTCCTGTCTCCGGGACCACATATTAAACCGATGGAGGTCCATGGGACAAGACGAGAGAAAAGTTTACCCCATTGGGCAATGGGCAGGAACATTGTAGTTATTTTACTTTCTGCACTGGGCTTAAATATCCATAATTATTGTTATTCAGAAAGCTGCAGGAGATAGATAAGACCATCCTCTGTGAAATAGCTTTGCTCACTGAGATTAGAGTTAAATTAATGCCGACTTCATGTCCTTTTAGAAACTCCCCCGAAGTGTTGTAATTAAACGTGTCTTCAGCCACCCAATCCCACCTACACGATGCGCAAACCGGATCTTACCCTGTTCAGTGCCATATGCCAATGGCTGCAATGCAAGACTCAAGACTCAGTTCAAGACTCAGGTCAAGACTCACTTCCTCATCTTTGTCACTGGCAGGGGAGACACCTGATGTCACCTTCAAGGTACTTGTCACATAGGAGCTATTCAACAACAATAAAAATTAAAGCAAACCTGAAAATTAAAAGTCAAAATAAAGATAGACACATCATACTTACCTCCTGTGGAGTCTACTCATCACTCTCTTCCTCCTCTTTTGTGTCCTGTTTGTCCACTGTGATCAATGGAATTCTCCATCCTCCATTTTGAAGATGGCCATTACCCCATACAGCTTCCTGGTCAGCACACTGTTAAACTGTAATATTGCCCACTTGAGCCATAGGGAAACATGGACATTACCTTGCTCATCAGTTGTCCTTTCAGTTGTGACAGACAGAAACCGATATATAACTGACAGCAACTGATATAATTCAGTTCTGACAAAATCAGTGGAACTGGAAGAGTTTATTGTTAGAAGATAATGGTGAGTTTCTGAGAGGAACTGACGACTAGAGATGTCGCAAACCTCCGATTTTCGGTTCGCGAACCCTGTTCGCGAACCGCCGCGAAAGGTTCGGTTCGCGAAAAAGTTTGCGAACCGCAATAGACTTCAATGAGGAGGCGAACTTTAAAAAATAGAAAAAATTCTGACGGCTGGAAAAATGATAAAAAACATGTTTCGAGGGCTCTAATACCTGGAGGCAGACATGATTGAGTGAAATACACATCAAAAGTCCAAGGCAAAAATCTAGATTTCACATAAACCCCTATTTTAGGCCTCCACCCTCCTCCTTCCCTCCTACTGGAGGGTCTCATCTGCCAGAGAATTATATTATTTCAAAAGCCAGTTTACATTCCATAGCTGAGAATTGAACCCAGGTCTCACTGTGTGGTGGGCAAGTACCTTAACTGCTGTACCACAACAGTACTAACTGAAGCTGGCCTAGCATTTACCATTTATGCTCAATCCAAGAGAAACATTAGGTTGCTTAAAGGGAACCTTAACTGAGAGTGATATGGATGTTTCCTGTTAAACAATACCAGTTGCCTGGCAGTCCAGCTGATCTCTGTGACTGCAATAGTGGCTGAATCACACCTTGAAACAAGCATGCAGCTAATCCAGTCTGAATTCAGTATTCGAGACACAGGATCAGCAGGTGATTCAGGCAACTGTTATTATTTTAAAAAGAAAAATCAATATCCTTCTCAGTTTAGGTTCCCTTTAAGGATTTGTAGCATAAAAGCCAACTCACATTGGCTGGGAATTGAACCCAGGTCTCACTGTGTGGTGGACAAGTACCTTAACTGCTGTACCACAACAGCACTAACTGAAGCTGGCCTAGCATTTACCATTTATGCTCAATCCAAGAGAAACATTAGACAAGACAAAAGCACCAGAGCTGCAGCCACTAGTGCACGCTCTATGGGCAGTAGCAGTGTTAGAAAGACTTGCCTAAGGTCTCCTACTGAATAGGTGCTGGCTTAGATCCTTAAGCAGTGCCTGGATGGTGTAATGGTTAAGGGCTCTGCCTCTGACACAGGAGACCAGGGTTCGAATCTCGGCTCTGTCTGTTCAGTAAGCCAGCACCTATTCAGTAGGAGACCTTAGGCAAGTCTTCCTAACACTGCTACTGCCTATAGAGTGTGCACTAGTGGCTGCAGCTCTGGTGCTTTGAGTCTGCCAGGAGAAAAGCGTGATATAAATGTTATTTGTCTTGTCTATTTTTTCTCTTGGATTGAGCATAAATAGTAAATGCTAGGCCAGCTTCAGTTAGTACTGTTGTGGTACAGCAGTTAAGGTACTTGCCCACCACACAGTGAGACCTGGGTTCAATTCCCAGCCAATGTGAGTTGGCTTTTATGCTACAAATCCTTAAAGGGAACCTAAACTGAGAAGGATATGGATTTTTTCCTTTTAAAATAATACCAGTTGCCTGAATCGCCTGCTGACCCTGTGTCTCTAATACTTTTAGCCACAGCCCCTGAACAAGCATGCAGATCAGGTGCTCTGACTGAAGTCAGACTGGATTAGCTGCATGCTTGTTTCAGGGTGTGATTCAGCCACTATTGCAGTCACAGAGATCAGCTGGACTGCCAGGCAACTGGTATTGTTTAACAGGAAACATCCATATCACTCTCAGTTAAGGTTCCCTTTAAGCAACCTAATGTTTCTCTTGGATTGAGCATAAATGGTAAATGCTAGGCCAGCTTCAGTTAGTACTGTTGTGATACAGCGGTTAGGGTGACTTGCCCACCACACAGTGAGACCTGGGTTCAATTCTCAGCTATGGTATGTAAACTGGCTTTAAAAATAATATAATTCTCTGGCAGATGAGACCCTCCCCCCTCCAGTAGGAGGGAATAGGTAGGAGGGTGGAGGTAGTGAGTAATATACAAAAGCCTAATTAAACTCTCCGTAGCAGAGTGTGTAGCAGCTGTCCCTTAACTAATTAGTGTAGGCAGATGAGTGAGTAAAAAGGCTCAAGGACCTTGCCTTTTATAAGGGGGGGTGGGGCTCCAGGCGTGAGTGCAGCCTGATTGGCAATAATGTGCCTGCTGACTGTGATGTAGAGGGTCAAAGCTCTGCTCCATAGAGCATTATGGGGCGAATCAAACTTCCGCTTGGTGCAGGCGAACGCGAACCACCAAAGTTCGCCTGGAACCATTTGTTACATCTCTACTGACGACGAGGTAAGTATGTAATATTCATTTGCAGGTACTTCGTGTTTATTTTAAATAATTTTACTCAGTTCAGGTTCCCTTTGCCACAATATAGCACCCCACCCCCCCTTTTCAAATTCATTCATAACACATTTATTTATTTATTGTATTTATAAAGCACCAACATATCACACAGTGCTGGACATTAGTTTAGGTTACAGCAGGGCCGGAGCTACCATAGGAAAAAATGGGCAATTGCCCTAGGGTCCCAGAGCCTGTAGGGGCCCTCAGGTGTCCCTCCCCCATCTTAACTGTTGATCCCCAGGGACTCTGCAGAGTCTTTGACAGAGTAGCGTCTCATCTGTACTGGCGGGCAGGTGAGACACTGTCACGGTCAGTTACCTGTCCAGACGAGGCGGCTTGTACACACGGATGCTGGCGGTCGTCCTGGTGGGTCTCGGCGGTCTTCCCGTTGTGGTGGGCTGTCGGTACTTGCCCATGCGCGTTGCGTGGTGCGGCGAAGACGTTGGCGTTATCGGATGCTGGCGTTGGATGCTGTGCGCGCGCGCGCATGAGGGATGTTCTGTTTATGCATCTCGCTATGTTGCGCGTGTGCGCGTGCGCGCGTGCGTGCGTGCGCGCGTGCGCACTGGTTGTGTGCGTGTGCGCGTGCGCGGGCGTGTGACGCGGTGCGCTGCGCGCCAAAACGGCCTATAAAGGTCTGGAGAGTGCAACACTCGGGTGCTGTAGTATTGCAGCTTTTGTGTGTGTTGCACTCCCGTGAGTGAGCCTTGCTCTGCCCGTTTCTGATCCCTGGATGTTGACCTTGGCCTGCTTGACTACCCGCTTCCCTGCCGACTTCTGCTTTGTCCGACTACCCGATTTGTTGCCGACCACTGCTTGCCTGAGGACCCGATTTGTTGCCAGACCCCGGATTGTACGAGTACCCGATTTGTCGCTGACTTCTGCCTGTTCCAAGTTCCACGTCTTCTCCTGCCTGGCACCTGTTGCTGGACTTTCTCGGCTGCTGAGTCATTGCAGTGCCGGACTCAGCCTGCGGGAGTGCTGTGTTTCCAAACCTGCTCTACCACTGGTTTCACAAGCGCTCCTGCCCCTTGCTTACTGGGCTCCCCTGTTCCACTTCCAGGGGCCCCAGTCGGTGAGCCGCAAGGGTTGCTGCCCTCAGCTAATTGGTCTCCTGTACTCCAGATACATCGTTATAAAATACTACAGCCAAGATATGGAGACCGCTGAGGCAGCAAATGTGCTGAGCACTTTATGCAAGCAGATGAGCAACTTAACTGAAGCAATTAAGGAGCTTCAAGTAGCCCACAATCAACTGGAGGAGCGCATTAACACTCTACCCAATATGAACCAACCCGCCGGATTTGCTGCTGCGGCTCCTCCTCCTGCTGTTGTTGTACCTCCTCCTGCTCCCGCTGTGGTACCTCCAGGCCCCGTCCTAGCCGTTCCCGCACCTGAGCCACGGGTGCCGACACCTGAGCGCTTTTCAGGGGATAGAACCAAATTTAGGGCCTTCAAGAATGCTTGTCAGCTATTCTTCTCTCTCCAACCCCGGACCTTTGCGTTTGAGGAAACTAAAGTTGGCTTCGTTATCTCGCTGCTACTAGGAGAACCGCAGTCATGGGCTCACCAGCTATTGGAGCAAAAACACCAGTGCTTAGCCACCTTGGACGTTTTTTTTGAAAACATGGCGATCCTCTATGACGATCCCCAGCGGAGTGCTACAGCCGAGGCCTCACTACGTAACCTTCGCCAAGGGCGGCGACCTGTGGAGGAGTATACCTCGGAGTTCCGCCGCTGGGCGGCAGATATAGATTGGAATGAACCCGCCCTTCGTCACCAATATCGCCTAGGCCTTTCTGAATATCTAAAGGATGAATTAGCAAGAATTACCACGCCCGTCTCCCTCGATGAGCTAATCCAAACCTCTCTTCAGATTGATCGCCGTCTTAGAGAACGCCAATTGGAAAGGTCAGCTGGGTCCAGTCGTTCAGTCTGGGTGCCTGCGACTCCCTCTCCAGCCCCGACATCCGCCTCCTCTCTAGATTCTCCGGAGCCTATGCAGTTGGGAATAATCCGTCCCGCATTATCTACGGAGGAGAGAACAAGAAGGAGACAGAGCAACCTATGCTTTTACTGTGGAGCCACTGGTCATTTCATCCGTTCCTGCCCAGTGAGGCCTACGGGTAAGGATCCTGCTACTAAAATATTACTTCCAACTTCTCCCTCTTTCAGTTCAAACCATTTCATTATTCCTATTTCCTTTCAGTTCCCAGGAAGAATCCTTGAAACCACTGCCATAATTGATTCTGGAGCATGTAGCTGCTTCCTGGATATATCATTCGCCACAATCCATCAGTTTCCCATTCAACCCCGGAAGGAACCTCTCCATATCCACCTGGCTGATGGAACATCAATTAGCTCCGGACCGGTAACTATGGAATCTACTCCCGTGTGTTCCCGCATATCCGGAATTCATCAGGAATACCTTAAATTCGACCTTGTAGCGTCCCCCCTATATCCAGTCATCCTGGGGCTGCCTTGGCTTCGTGCCCATAACCCTGCAATCAACTGGATCACTGGAAAGGTGTCATTCACTTCCTCATATTGCAATGAGTTTTGCTCTCAGGAGGAAGTAAAGGATTCCGGACCTCTGCTATGTTCCGCAAACCTGACCGAACTTATCCCTTCCCAATATCATGAGTTTCTGGACGTTTTCGATAAGAAGGGGGCGGATCAACTACCTCCACATCGCCCATATGATTGCCCTATAGACTTGTTACCTGGTGCGGCTATACCCTTTGGCCGAGTGTTCCCTTTATCTGAACCTGAACAGAAAATCCTTAAACAGTATATCGAGGAAAATTTGGAAAAAGGGTTCATACGTCCTTCCGTTTCACCTGCAGGAGCAGGTATCTTCTTTGTTGAGAAAAAGGATAAGACTCTTCGTCCCTGTATCGATTACCGGGAGCTAAATAAAGTAACGGTCAAGAATCGTTATCCCCTACCTTTGATGCCAGAATTATTCCAGAAATTAAGAGAAGCCAAGGTCTTCACGAAATTGGATTTGAGAGGGGCATATAACTTGATACGTATACGAAAGGGTGATGAGTGGAAGACAGCTTTCAGATCCCGTTACGGTCAATATGAATATCTCGTCATGCCTTTCGGACTTTGTAATGCTCCTGCTACATTTCAGTACTTTATGAATGACGTACTTAAGGATTTCATCGACTTGTTCCTAATCGTCTATTTAGACGACATCTTGGTTTACTCCACGTCTCTAGAGGATCACCGTTGTCAAGTTTCACGGGTTCTCGCAAGATTGAGGTCTCATCATTTATATGTTAAAGCAGAAAAGTGCGAATTTGAGAAACATTCAATTCAATTTTTGGGGCTGATCATCTCTCCAGACGGATTCATCATGGATCCCCAAAAGATTCAAGCAATCCTGGAATGGCCCGCTCCTGTCAATAAAAAAGCAATCCAAAGATTCATAGGTTTTGCGAACTTTTATCGCAAATTTATCAAGAATTTTTCAGCAATCATATTACCAATTACACAACTTACACGCCAGCAGACTCGTTTTCTTTGGACTCCACAGGCCCAAGCAGCTTTCGACAAGCTCAAACAGTTGTTCACATCAGCTCCTATCCTTAGGCACCCTGATCCAGCTTTAGCGTTTACCCTGGAAGTAGATGCTTCTGAAAGTGCAGTAGGAGCGGTGCTTTCCCAACGCCAAGGTCTTAAAGCGGCACTGCATCCAGTTGCCTTCTTTTCAAGAAAATTATCAGACGCCGAGAGGAATTACAGCGTGGGAGACAGAGAATTGTTGGCAATCAAGTGTGCTCTCGAGGAGTGGAGATATTTACTGGAGGGGGCAAGTCATCCAATTTTGATATATACTGATCACCGTAACTTAGAATACCTTAAAACAGCCAAACGACTAAACCCTAGACAAGCTAGATGGGCGTTGTTCTTCTGTCGTTTCACATTCCATATAACTTATAGACCGGGATCAAAGAATACAAAGCCGGACGCCCTCTCTCGGATGTTCCCAGAGGATGAGTTTCAAGACCCACCTGACACCATCTTGTCCGAACATAACTTCATGATGTTACAATCAAAATTGGTTGAGCAGATTCGGCAGGAGGCGGCAGTACTCTCTGAGAGAGTTAATCACCCGTTGACACAGAAGGAGGGTCTTTGGTTCTATGGAGATAAAATATTTGTACCCAAGAAGAGTCGTGTTTTAGTACTCAAGTCCTTCCATGATCATAAGATGGCGGGTCACTTTGGATGTGGAAAGACCCAAGAACTGGTCCAACGTCATTTTTGGTGGCCTAATCTCAGCAAGGACTGCAAAACATATGTAACCACATGCTTGGTCTGTAATCGCTCAAAAGGATCTAGGTTGAGACCACTAGGATTGTTGAATCCACTTCCTGTTCCCCCCAGGCCATGGTATTCCATTTCGATGGATTTCATCGTTGAATTACCTGTATCCGAGGGATGTAACACGATTTTTGTTATAGTAGACCGATTGTCAAAGATGGCACATTTTTTACCCATGTGTAGTATTCCTTCTGCTCAGACAACTGCAAACACATTCATCAGGGAGGTTGTCCGCATCCATGGGGTTCCAGCTGATATTACCTCCGATCGAGGATCACAGTTTACATCACGTTTCTGGAAAGCTCTCTGCAAAATACTCGACATACAACTTCATTTCTCATCCGCATACCACCCTCAATCTAATGGCCAAACGGAGCGTACCAATCAAACCCTCGAACAATATCTTAGGTGCTTCTCCTCTGCCGCTCAAGACAACTGGACCCGGTTGCTCCCATTGGCCGAGTTTGCATACAACAATTCCATTCATTCCTCTACTCAACAGTCACCATTTTTTGCTAACTATGGTTATCATCCTACATTCCTGCCAGATCTCATTCCTGAATCTCCAGTGCCAGCTGTTACTAATGTGGTGAAATTCTTTTCGGAAAACAATAAGCTGTTGCAACAAGTTATGGCCCAAGCCCAAGCCACCTTTAAGAGGAAAGCGGATTGTCATAGGAGGGGTGAAGTAGAATTCAAGCCTGGAGACTGTGTACTGTTGTCTACGGTAAACTTGAAATTATCCTGTCCATCCAAGAAATTGGGACCCAAGTTTATTGGTCCTTTTCCAGTGAGGAGGAAAATTGGCCAGGTGGCTTATGAACTAGATTTACCATCAAATCTTAAGATTCATCCAGTTTTTCATGCCTCTCTTCTGAAACCATCATTTGTGGGTCCATTTCCAGATCGGGAGATACCCCCACCTCCACCAATTATGGTGGATGGGGAAGAGGAATTTGAGGTGGAGGAGATCCTGGATTCTAGAAAGAGGGGTAGTCAGGTTCAGTTTCTTGTCAAATGGAAAGGTTACGGAACGGAGGAGAACACATGGGAACCTGCTGTTAATTTCCATGCCTCAAGACTTATTAAGGACTTCCATGAGAAATACCCTGATAAGCCAGTTCCAGTTGGCATCCGGAGGCTGCCCCTTGGGGGAGGGCATTGTCACGGTCAGTTACCTGTCCAGACGAGGCGGCTTGTACACACGGATGCTGGCGGTCGTCCTGGTGGGTCTCGGCGGTCTTCCCGTTGTGGTGGGCTGTCGGTACTTGCCCATGCGCGTTGCGTGGTGCGGCGAAGACGTTGGCGTTATCGGATGCTGGCGTTGGATGCTGTGCGCGCGCGCGCGCGCATGAGGGATGTTCTGTTTATGCATCTCGCTATGTTGCGCGTGTGCGCGTGCGCGCGTGCGTGCGCGCGTGCGCACTGGTTGTGTGCGCGTGCGCGGGCGTGTGACGCGGTGCGCTGCGCGCCAAAACGGCCTATAAAGGTCTGGAGAGTGCAACACTCGGGTGCTGTAGTATTGCAGCTTTTGTGTGTGTTGCACTCCCGTGAGTGAGCCTTGCTCTGCCCGTTTCTGATCCCTGGATGTTGACCTTGGCCTGCTTGACTACCCGCTTCCCTGCCGACTTCTGCTTTGTCCGACTACCCGATTTGTTGCCGACCACTGCTTGCCTGAGGACCCGATTTGTTGCCAGACCCCGGATTGTACGAGTACCCGATTTGTCGCTGACTTCTGCCTGTTCCAAGTTCCACGTCTTCTCCTGCCTGGCACCTGTTGCTGGACTTTCTCGGCTGCTGAGTCATTGCAGTGCCGGACTCAGCCTGCGGGAGTGCTGTGTTTCCAAACCTGCTCTACCACTGGTTTCACAAGCGCTCCTGCCCCTTGCTTACTGGGCTCCCCTGTTCCACTTCCAGGGGCCCCAGTCGGTGAGCCGCAAGGGTTGCTGCCCTCAGCTAATTGGTCTCCTGTACTCCAGATACATCGTTATAGACACTACACTGACATAGACACTGCAGAGATTCTAGGGAGCACAGTTAAGTTGGGAGGTGATTGGGGGAGGGTCAGCAGCCAGCTCAGGGGCCCAGGAGGGAAGTATGGCTGCAACAAAGGGCCCCTAATGAAGCTTTTTGGTTGGGGGTGTCGTTTGGGGGTGCCCCAGGCTAATTTTGTCCTGGGGCCCAATTGTTACTTGAACCGGCCCTGGGTTACAGACAATATTTAGGGCCGACATACAGCAACAAGACAATACAGGAATACATGCAAACCAGATCACACAGCACAGTATGAGTACAAGGTAATGCTTAGTCACTGGATGGGAGCATGGAGATCACACAGCACAGTATGAGTACAAGGTAATGCTTAGTCACTGGATGGAGCATGGAGATCACACAGCACAGTATGAGTACCAGGTAATGCTTAGTCACTGGATGGAGCATGGAGATCACACAGCACAGTATGAGTACCAGGTAATGCTTAGTCACTGGATGGAGCATGGAGATCACACAGCACAGTATGTGTACAAGGTAATGCTTAGTCACTGGATGGGAGTATGGAGATCACACAGCACAGTATGAGTACCAGGTAATGCTTAGTCACTGGATGGAGCATGGAGATCACACAGCACAGTATGAGTACCAGGTAATGCTTAGTCACTGGATGGGAGCATGGAGATCACACAGCACAGTATGAGTACAAGGTAATGCTTAGTCACTGGATGGAGCATGGAGATCACACAGCACAGTATGAGTACAAGGTAATGCTTAGTCACTGGATGGGAGCATGGAGATCACACAGCACAGTATGAGTACCAGGTAATGCTTAGTCACTGGATGGGAGCATGGAGATTAGGCCAGTCGAGTTCACTCAAGAATTCTGCTAATAGACCAAATGGGGAGCCTTGGAGCCAAAATTCAAAGTTGCTTTTTGGCTGTAGCTATACTAGGTATAGCTAGAGCTGTGTGCGCGCGGGGACCAGCGGTGTGTGGCGGCGGTTGCGCGGGTCGTCTGAGATCTTCAGTCAAGGTCACAAGTTAAAGGATATTGGTGTGGGACCTTTTCCAAGGATGTTGGCGTGGGAACATTTTCTTAAAGGTATAGGTAAGTATTTCTGAAGATCGCAAGATAGAGGATACTGTGGTCATGGGACATAACAGAGGATATTGGCGTGGGACATTACCGAGGATTTTAGCGTGGGAACATTTTCTTATGGGTACAGGTAAGTATTTCTGGTTAATTAAGGTTCATTTATAAAAATTCTCGTCGTGTTTTTATTTGTTTTAACCCTTTATGGAAATGGGTCATTTCATTTCTCCTGGGAGGGGGGCAGGCATCTGGGGTCCCCTTCTTAAAGGGGACTCCCAGATGCCACCATGAACCCCCCCCCCCCCCCAGGGAGTCATCGCCACACCTCCTCCTGGGGCACCGGAGTTGGGGAAGAGCCCCTTGTCCATGGATTGAAGGGAGATGGAAAGGCTTGGCCGCCCCTCTCCCCCAAAGCCCCCCATACCATGGACCATGCGGGCTGGTATAGTTTCGGGTGCGAAGCCCCACTCGGCCGGGGGTCCGCATTCTGGCTATCCCAGCCTGCATGGGGGACAAGGGGTTACAGAGGCTCGGGAAGGGGGGAACCCACGTCAATTTTTTTTTAATTTCCCACTATCTGAACATTAAAAAAAATAATAATATTTTTTTAAATATTGTTTCCCATTATCTTTTTAACATATCCTGCAAATTTGGTGTTGCTTGCTAGGATGTAAGGGGCCTTTGCTACTAACTGCTAAAGTCGGCGGGAATTGTTTCACTAAGAACTGTCATTTGCCGCATTTAAATGTATACTTTTTTCCTTTTAAATTTTAAAAATCGATTTCTCAAAAACTATAAGGTCTTTTTGAAAAAAAAATGTCTTCTTGTTCCCATTGTTCTTCTTAACCTATCTAGCAAATTTGGTGTTCCTACCATGTAAGGGGGCTTTGCTATTAACGAATATCACGAATACTTTTTTGTTTGAAATTTTAAAATCGATTTTCTCAAAAACTAAAAGTTCTTTTATAATCCATGCAATATGGGGGATTGCAGCATTTCCATGATTGCCTCGTTCACGGGAAAAATCCGGGTCGAATTCGTGAGTCCGCTTTCAAATTCGGAAATGAATCACGGCATTTCTGGATTTTTTTTCAACCACAGGCAAATAGTTGAATCCGTGATTGGGGGGTATCCGAGCATCACTAGTTGTTACCCCCTTGATCCAGAGGCTTCCCTCTTCCCAGGTAAGGTTCTTTCTTTCAGAATAGGTGTGCCTCTGGTTTACTTTAACCACTTCGCCATATCTGGACGCATATATCCGTCCAGATAGGCAGTGGTGCTGCAGCCGTGTGGTGCGCGCGATCGGGCGCGCGCCCGCGCGCGCTCCCGCTGCCTCCCCGATCAGTGAATGGGAATATAATTCCCATTCACCGATCTAAGTCCCCGGCAGAAATACCGACGCTTTCTCATCAGAGAGCATGGTATTTCTGCCCCCAGGAAACTTCTTCTCTTCATTTTAGTTCCTAGATGCGACATCGTTCGCATCCAGGAATTTTTTTAATGTGGCCATCTTGTGGCCAAATAGTAAACTGCACCCACATACCTGTATTGAATAAAAAAATCTATATATATAATAGAGTAAGTGCCTCAACCTTCGAGCAAGAAGAAGAAGTACTTTGCATGAGAAAATGTATGCGTGATCAAACACCAAGTTTAAGGCCTCTTTTCCACGGACTGTTGAGCTGTGTGCTCAGCAAGCAGTTACCAGGCAGCAACAAGCAGTTACCAGGCAGCAGTAAGCAGTTACCAGGCAGCAGTAAGCAGTTACCAGGCAGCAGTAAGCAGTTACCAGGCAGCAGTAAGCAGTTACCAGGCGGCAGTAAGCAGTTACCAGGCAGCAGTAAGCAGTTACCAGGCAGCAGTAAGCAGTTAGCAGTAAGCAGTTACCAGGCAGCAGTAAGCAGTTACCAGGCAGCAGCAAGCTGTTACCAGGCAGCAGCAAGCTGTTACCAGGCAGCAGCAAGCTGTTACCAGGCAGCAGCAAGCGGTTACCAGGCAGCAGCAAGCTGTTACCAGGCAGGAGCAAGCTGTTACCAGGCAGTAGTGAGCAGTTGTAAGAGTTTGAGAGGCATTTTACTGCCTATCAACTGTCCGTGGAAAAGAGGCCTACCCTAGCAAGTCTGGCTTTGCAAATCTGGCCTAATTGGCTATTAATGAGGCAATGCTCACGCAAATTTGCTTTTGCATTCCAAACTATATGCAGGGTCAAAAAACCAATAAAGCGGTCGCCCTGCTGCATGCCAGTGATGAGCGAAAATTTTTACCGAATTTTCGCCTAATTTCGTTTTGACAGGCAAATTTTCCATCTAATTTTTTCGCGTTAATTTTCGCCTAATGCCAGTCATTTTTTACTTGCGCATTATTGCAGACATTTTTCCGTATAAACGTCTGCATAGACTGAATTTCCATGCGGATTATTGTGGACATTTTTCTGCATAAGGGCATAAGCATCTGCATACAATGAATTTTCGAAAACGCAAATATTTCTGAAGATTTGCGTGAAAATTCGCCGAAAACTGGATTTTCGATGCGAAAATGACTTAGGTGAAAATTCGCAAGCAACACTGCTACATGCTACATTAGCACTATCCAGGAGCGCCACGGGGAGGATTCCCAATGCCCCCTTTTTATACAACCGGGGGTGACCGCAGGGTCCCAGGCTCTCTCACTGCCTGGGAACCACAGCAGCACCCCGGAGGATGAGGCTGGGTGGCGCAGGCGACCCCCCCCCCCAAGCGTGGTCAGCGCCGGGGAGAGCCATCCGCACCCACCTCCCAATATTAAACACAGGCACTTACCTTAACGTCCATTGCGTTCTGCTACATGCGCATTAACTTGGGGGCACCACATGAGAAAGGAGTGAAGCATGGGTCACCGCGAGCTTTAGCGCTCAAGGCTGGCTCACATACAGCTCTCCGGGGGGGGGGTAGGAGGACAAGCGCAGACAACTAACTCCAGGGCTCACACCACCGGAGCAAGCCATCCTCCACCTGCCTCCAAAGGATACAAACAGCAAAAAATGCTTTCCATGAGAAAATTAATGCGTATGTAGCAGAACGCAATGGACGTTAAGGTAAGTGCCTGTTTTTAATATTGGGAGGTGGGTGCGGACGGCTTTCCCTGGCGCTGGCCACGCTTAGGGGGGTCGGCTGTGCCACCCAGCCTCCCCCTCTGGGGTGCCGCTGTGGTTCCCAGGCAATGAGAGAGCCTGGGACCCCGCGGTCCCCCCTGGTTGTATAAAAAGAGGGCATTGGCAATCCTCCCCGTGGCGCTCCTGGATAGTGCTAATGTAGCATGAACTTATTCCCGCAGGGCGACCGCTTTGCAGTATTGGTTTTTTGACCCTGCATAGTTTGGCATGCAAAAGCAAATGCATATTTGCATGAGCATTGCCTCATGAATAACAAATTAGGCCAGATTTGGAAAGCCAGACTTGCTAGAGTTAAACTTGGTGTTTGAGCATGGAAAGCATTTTTTGCAGTTGTATCCTTTGGAGGCAGGTTGTGAATGGCTTGCTCCGGTGGTGTGAGCCCTGCAGTGAGTTGTCTGCGCCTGTCCCCCCCCCCCCCCCCCCCTCCCGGAGTGTTGTACGTGAGCCAGCCCTGAGCTCTAAAGCTCGGGGTGACCCATGCCTCACTCCTTTCTCATGTGGGGGCCCAAGTTAGTGCACATGGAGCAGAACACAATGGATGTTAAAGTAAGTGCCTGTTTTTAATATTGGGAGGTGGGTGCGAACAGCTCTCCCCGGCACTGGCCATGCTTGGGGGGGGGGCGCCTGCGGCACCTAGCCTCCCCCTCCGGGGGATGCCGCTGTGGTTGTCAGGCAGTGAGAGAGCCTGGGACCCCGTGGTTCCCCCCGGGTTGTATAAAAAGGGGGTATTGGAAAGCCTCCCAGTGGCCCTCCTGGATAGTGCTAATGTAGCATGAACTAATTCCCGCAGGGGGACCGCTTTGTGGTATTAGTTTTTTGACCCTGCATAGTTTGGCATGCGAAAGCAAATGCATATTTGCATGAGCATTGCCTCATGAATAGCCAATTAGGCCAGATTTGGAAAGCCAGACTTGCTAGGGTTAAACTTGGTGTTTGAGCATGCATACATTTTCTAATGGAAAGCCTAAAGGTGGGTACACACATCAGATAAAAGTCTTTGGAAAATGAAAGATCACAGACCAATGTTATCCCCTTCCATGTAGTATGAGAGCCATACCTACACAGTTTATTCTATTGAGCTGAACTCCCCATCAGATAAATTTTTTTGCAAGATGCTGCACACACAGATGCTGTACACATGCAACAGATCAGTATCTGCAAAAGATCTGTTCCTGCAAAAAAATCAGTTTCTGCAAAATGCATTTATAGTCTATGATATCTGCAGATCTCATGCTGGGCATACACGGTATGATTTCTACCATGTAATCGAGCCGTGTCCGATACCCTGCTGGATCGATTCTGCTGCGCTTGATACCGGGGCAGGACAAAAGAAGAAACGAGTGGAAAATAAGAAAGCGCTCGCGGGGACGAGCGGGAATCGATCCGGGTGCCCGCGGGGACGAGCGGGAATCAAGCCAGCGGCTCGATTACATGGTAGAAAACATACCATGTATGCCCAGCATAATGCACACCTTGTTTGACGGATATTCATCTGCAGATCAGACAATCATCTGCAGATCCAAAGATCCATCCTGGTGGATCTGATCTGCAGATGAATGTCAGTTAAACAAGGTGTGTATGAGATCTGCAGATATAGACTATGAATGTATTTTGTAGGTACTGATCTTTTGCAGGAACAGATCTTTTGCAGATACTGATCTGTTGCATGTGTACTGCATCTCTGTGTGCAGCATCTTGCAAAGATTTCTGTCTGATGGGGAGTTCAGCTCAATAGAATAGACTGTGTAGGTATGGCTCTCATACTACACGGAAGGGGGTACAATTGGTCTGTGATCTTTGATTTTCCAAAGACTTTTATCTGATGTGTGTACCCACCTTTATTCTTCTTGCTTCAAGGTTGAGGCACGTACTCTATTAGATAGATCGAAGATGCGGCGTATGGTACGACGCGGGTCGGCTAGTACATTATATTACATCTAAAATTGGCTATTTACCTCCCAAACTAAAATTACCCAAATACATTTTTGTATTAAAAAAAAAAAATTACAATTAAAAAAAAAAAAAACTACATAAATAGTTACCTAAGGGTCTGAACTTTTTAAATATACATGTCAAGAGAGTATCTTATTAAATTTTTTAAAATTATAAGCTTGTAAATAGTGATGGACGCAAATTGAAAAAATGCACCTTTATTTCTAAATAAAATATCGGCACCATAAATTGTGATAGGGACGTAATTTAAATGGTGTAATAAGCGGGACAAATGGGCACATAAAATGCATGGGTTTTAATTACTGTAGCATGTATTAATTTTAAACTATAATGGCCAAAAACTGAGAAATAATGATTTTTTTCCATTTCTATCTTAATCTTCCTGTTAAAATGTATTTACAGTAAAGTGGCTCTTAGCAAAATGTACTACCTAAAGAAAGCCTAATTAGTGGAGGAAAAAACGAGATATAGATCAATTAATTTTGATAAGTAGCAATAAAGTTATTAGCGAATGAATGGGAGGTGAACATTGCTCATATGCATAAGATTTTCGAAGCTGTAGGCTGAAGTGGTTAAAGAGGAACTTCAGCCTAAACAAACATACTGTCATTAAGTTACATTAGTTATGCTAATTAGAATAAATAGGTAATATCATCTCTTACCCACCCTGTTTTAAAAGAACAGGCAAATGTTTGTGATTTCATGGGGCAACCATCTTTGTCATGTGGGCAGCCATTTTTTTGGTTGAAAGGAGGTGACAGGGAGCATGACACACAGTTCCAACTGTCCTGTGTGCTGATCACCCCCTCCCAGTTGCTAGGCAATGTGAATTACAACATAGGAACAGTAGTGGATGATTGGTGTCAGGACACCTTCTGGGGAAAAGACACAGGAGACAAAAAACACGGGAGCCCAATAGTGTAATATGTTTAGTCAAAATTGTCAATGTAGACGATAAGAATCTACTCACAAGAGTGGGTTGCAGGGGGGCAACCGACCACAGGAAGCAGGTGGAGACAATTAACCCGACTCCACTCGGGGAGGTCACTAAGGACCTGGATGCGGTCGCTCTCCTTGGAAAAAAGAAGGGAGGCAGATGTCCACCGTGGTGTAAACCACAAATGTTCTGCCTCCACCCCTCACACGGGTATCGTATGGGGGTTAGGGATGCACTAAATGGTTTAAAGAGGCGCCCTGGTGGTATATAAAAGCGTTTAAAAGGGAGCCTCCCTTAGCTTGCTATTTCAATTGGCCTGGCACTGCTATTGGCCTGAGGAAGCGGGCTCAGACCCGTGAAACGCGTTGCCTGTGCTACCAATAAAATCTTTTGTCCCTACAAAGATTTGTCGTCCTTGAGGTAAGCAACCTCAAACCTTTCTCGGTTTTAAAACTGCTTTTAAACGCTTTTATATACCACCAGGGTGCCTCTTTAAACCATTTAGTACAACATAGGAAATCCGATCATGCTCTGCACAGCATCAGGGAAAAAAAACAGGCTTTTTTTCTTTGATGGGTGGAGCTTAGCTAAAATGCAGCTAAAAATTATGCTTTGGTAAGAAAAACAAAGTTCTGATGCTGTGAAACTGTTAAAGAAACACCAAGCCTTTTCAGTGCTGCTGAGTAGATTTTTAGTCTGGAGTTCCTCTTTAAGCTGGAGTATGTTTTATGCGGAGAACGTTGTGTTTTCCCTGCAGCGTTCCGGGGTTATAGCCAAATAATGATTTTTCATCCAGTGGAAATTCACGTTGAGTCATTCTCTGAAATATGCCAGTCTCGGCTGTGCGGCGGCTGATAAGGGCTCTTCTCGTCTCTGTAACAAGACTTATCATTTCCGATTTCTGAAACAAGAGTCTGCGGTGAGTATCTGATAGAGATGCGTTTCTTCACAGAAGAGAGAGGGGAAAAAAAAGACAATATTTTTAGGTGATATGCGATAGAAATAGACAATTTCACGTGGCCTCTCGTGGTACACATTTCACAGGTCTAATCAGGCTGTAATATTACAGAAGAGGGATTACTAAACACAGATTTACTTATCCTGAAATTTCATTTTCAAATAGAGTGTTATTAATACTGAGCCCATCTCCAAACAAACTGCACTGACACAGAAATATGAAGGTAGCCATCTTTATTTCTGTTGGACAAAATGCCATTTCCTGTTGCTGTAGTGCTGGTTTTCTGCCAGTCATTATAGCAGTGGCCAGGCCCGCATTTACATCATAGGTATAATGCCAGCGGCAGGTCCCGCGGCGTCTCTCGCTCGGTCCAGGCGTGCGGCGGGACTGCTGTGCTGACATCCTCGGGCGGCATCCCCTGGCATCCCTCCAGCGGTGATTTCCGGCGCGCATGCGACCCCGAGGTCGCATGACGCACGCGCGAGCTGGAGCGAGCCTTATAGGCTCAGAAGGAGGATCTAAGTGACATCAATTGTGATGTCACTTAGACACAGCCCGAGGGAGTGGTTCTGGGTTAGGATCTAGGTATATATGGCCAGAGCTCGCAGTCTGTCGTTGGCCTTGATACTAATCAGCTTGCTGGTTCTTGGCCCCGTGCTCTGCCTGTATAATTATTGATAGCTGTATCTGTAATTTCTCGTAATACCACTCGCGTATTATTGAGTATTGTTATCATCGTGATTTTCTGTGTATCGACTCTCTGCCTGTTTTTGACCTCGCTTCTGTCTAGTCCTCTTGTACCTCAGTCATCTGATTTCTCGTTACCGACCTCGGCCTGTCCCTGACTCTGCTTCCGTCTCATCCTTGCAATACGATAGCCATCTGATACACGTGTATGACCTAGCTTGAACTTTGACTCTGATTTACGTATGACGACTTGGTACCTCGACTAATTACTTGTGCACAAGTACTGACCAACCTCGCTGTTATTACTGTATTGTATTATCTGTGTGATCTGTTACTGCATCACGCCCAGCGTGACAATAGGAGCCTATAGGCACAGATGTCCTGGCACCCTAAGCTTCGCCCTCCAGTAACCCACAAACCCTCGCTGACACGCACCGCAAGTGTGCTGGCTGCCCAGCTGTCACCTCTACCCTTACCTGTCTTTGGTAGCTACAGGTGTCCCCAAGCATTAGGTAGCCAGAAGTACCCTCAGTATTAAGTAGCTAGAGAAGCCCTGACTGAAGGGAGATCTTGTCAGTGGAAAGTCAAGAGCTGGGTGACTAAACTCTCATTTACACTCTCATCAGGACTCAGCACAGGGAAGAAGGGAGGCGTAGGGGAGGGGAGTGATCCGCCCCATCATCATCAGGCCCACAGTTCCTTATGGTAAATCCGGCCCAGGCAGTGGCTGGATAGTGTACTGGGAAAGGGCTTTGCCTCTGACACAGGAGACCAAGGTTTTGAATAGCTGGATCCTATTCAATGAAGAGACCATGGGCAAGACTCCCTAACACTGCTACTGCCTATAGAGCGCACAATAGTGGCTGCAGCTCTGCTGCTTTGAGTCCACCAGGAGAAAATCACAATATATATGTTTTGTGTCTTGTCTTGCCTTTTGCCAATGCTGATCTGTGCCAGACCTGGATTATGCTCAAGGCAGTTTCCTAGGGCCTGGTAGGGCTTAAAGGGCCTAAATGCCACCTCATCTTATGCCATCCCTCATCCTGTTCCTGCAAAGAAAAAATATTTAAATGGCAATCAGGAAGCTCCAGCTGGGCGTACATTTGGTCTTGGCACCTGTCATTTTGGCACAGGGTGAGCCGAATAACGGCTTCCCCTGCTGCCGCACAAATGCCGGGCGGCGCTAATTACTATTTCCCCTCCAAGTCATAGTAACTTGGAGGGAGAAGCAATCACCGGATCCCCGCATTACGTGTACGTGCAGCACAGCATTGCTTCTATAGCTGCGCCGAAATTAAATGCTATGTGCTGTGTGCGCCAAAAAGCCTTGCATCGCCAGCTGGTGCCTTTCCTAAGGCCTAATTTCACATTAATCCATGTCTGATTCACGCCCTTCTAATGATCAGTCAGGGTTAATTTCCCTAATGATTGATTGATTGATTGGATCTTATTGCAGTCCAAGGGACCTGACTGTTCATTGGAAGCAGCAATGCTGCAGATTAAATACTTTGGACACACAATGAGAAGGCAGGATTCATTGGAGAAGACCCTAATGTCAGGAAAGATTGAGGACAGAAGGAGGAGCAGAGAATGGGATGGCTAGATAGTATCATGGAAGCAACAAACATGAGCTTGGACAAGCTTGGAGAGGCAGGAGAGAACAGAGGGGCCTGGAGTGCCGGGGTCCACGGGGTGGTAAAAAGTCGGAGGTGACTGGACAACGATCCATGCCCCAATCACCTGCTGAACAACATGGAATTGGGTGTGGCCTGGACAATCAGGGTCCTGCACCATGCAGGTATTTTCTTGTAGTCCGAGAGGAAGAGTCGTGCCTGACTGAGGTCTGCTTTGGAATAAAAAGATTTATCAACTGTGTAATGTTCAGTGATATATCTGATAATCAGAACGAGCTCTATCAGCACAATAGTCAGTATTTTATTCAAAGTGTGATCACACGTGTTTTTGTGCACAATAATACACGATAGTGCTAAAGAGTGATAGCCCTTAGGTGACAGGGGCTATCACTAACAAAAGAGTGGTCGTACAGATAAGGTCAGTAACAGATTGGTCAAGCAGTGGTACAGAATCGTCAAGAAAAATCGGAGTGAGTATTCAGGCAGAAGTCGGCAACAGATCAGATTGGCAGAGGTACAGAATCGATAGGCAGAGAGTAGTCAGAGGTACAGGCAAAAGTAATACACAGTAATATCAAATAACAGTAATAATAATAATCCTAAGCTAAGTGTGAATCCCGGGGTCCTGCCGGTTCCAGCACACACGGATCTGACTAAGGTCTGAGAGCTTTCACTGCGTAGTTTCAGCAACAACAGACAATAAGCTACTGACAACTCCAAGCTTAAATGCAGACAGGCAATTCCAAGCGTCCCGCCCAGAACACTTCCACCAATCAGTGAGGAGAAACAGCAGCCAGATGTCAGCTGATCGGCCGCTCTGCGCGCGAGCGTGCTGACCTGAACCGATGCGCAGTAGAGAGACCTGTTCTGTCGGAGGCCGTGAGGGACGCCTGTGATGATGCGGCGACAGCCGCCATGACGTCAGACGCGGAAGCGACGGTCGCGCTGCTCTCCGCCGCTAAGGTAAATCCTTCATTCCTAACAAATTGTTTATTCGAAATTTTGAAAACATGTAAATAGTCTTCAAGCTGTTTTTGACGTTCCTGTAGATATTTAAGAGCAGGTGAATAGAATGTATCCCACTTCCAACAGTGTAGCCAAAATGTCACAGACCACTCATGGCTGAAGTCCGCTGATACTCATCCTGATTACTCAGGTTTGTTAGACGTTTCTACGTAAACCATAAACATTACAAGAGAAATAAAACTTATACTAATGAACAAAACAAAAACCAGCACGTAATGCAAAGAACAACAAATGCAATTAAAAACAACAAACAGCTGCTGACAATATTATTGTTGAAGCAAAAGTCCATAAAATAAGGTACAACTGGATCGGCCCTACAGACCTTCTTATTGTATTTTTCTCCTATTCGGAATCCACCATCTCCACACCACTTTTTAAAACCACTCACCAGATCACCAGATCCTCTAACCACCTGGTCTCAATGGGTCTCTTATAGCTGTGCTGTAGATAATCAATTTATGTCCCAGTTCAAATCTCCCTGACCACCAGGGTTCATAGGGTTCATAATAAATCAACTGAAGTCCTGTGGACAGAAATGGATTAAGTTGTAATGGGGCCCTATGCAAGGTAGTACATTTGGGGGCCATTTGTGGTCTTTTTGGTAAGATAAACTAAAGAGAGGCCAAAGAAGGCAGCAGCTGGGCCCCGGGCACCTACCTAGGTTGCCTGGTGGATGATCCTGATCTGCCTATGGACAGGAAGAGACATACTGTATATACTCGAGTATAAGTCTAGAAATTTAAGTCTGATTCACTTCATAAAAGTATAGGGGTCGACTTATACACGAGTCACGGGCAACACTGAGCACACTGAGTAATGTGTGTACTAATAGTGACATTCCCATTTGCAGCAATGTACCCCGTGGTAAGTGATACTTTGAGGAAAATAAATGCCAAGAAAACACAAGCCTGAAAGTCCTGGCCACAACTTTCTGGGTCACGGCTTAGCTTCTGATTGGAGGAGGCTTGCGGAGGTGGGGAGCGGCGGGGGGAGTCTGTTGATGGATAGACATGACGCATGTAAATAGCAGGCTAAAGACAAGCAGATTGTCGCTAGCCTAGTAGTATTTTGCTAGGCGGACAGCAGAGCCGGGGGGGGGGGGGGGAGGAGGGGGCTGGCGGCTGCAGCACAATGACACAGAGGCCATTGTGCACAGGACATGCCTCTGTGTCCTATTTAGATTTGAAAATGCTGCCTCGAGTTAACTTTGCTGTGTAGACTTATACTTGAGTCAATAAAAAATTCCAGCTTAAAAGGGTTGAATATTGCAGTTGAATTATACACAAGGTCGACTAGTATTCGAGTATATACAGTAAGTGAATTGAAGAGAATACGAGCCTAAGCGCCTTCTGATGGTGACAGAACTGTTCAGCTGCACACAGAAAGACCGACTCCCAGATGCAGTCCTATCCAAGCAAACAATATAAACTCTGCTGCACGAAAGCTCCACCAGTTGCCTTGTTATGATCACACATTGGTCCTGGGAGATCCCTCCTCCTCTCAGTACTGTAGCCACCACTCCACTTTCATCCTGGCATACAAGGAGACAAAGGATAAAAGAGAATTCCCTCAGAGTGGAATAAGCACAATTTGCACTCACTTCTGTGGGTTCTAACTCCTTTAAAACCTACTGGCTGCAATTTCTTCCCACCTCAGTGGTATTTCATCCAACCCTTTCCTAATGCCACCTCTAAGGACCTTGCCCGCCCTCAACCTGACCGGTTTTCGGCATCCTGCCGTTGTCGGGTATTCTTAGGAAGAGACATAAATCCCCCAATGGACGTAAAAAAAGCAGTACTGACCCCTTTCCACATCAGGAACCAAAGTAAAATGTATGCCTGGCGATTGGATTTCTTTTAGCGAGAGAGACTTACCTGTGATTTTCGGTAGCGCTACACACAATGTCTGAGCCAATATTTTAGCTTTTCTATAACTTTATCCTCTCACCGTTTTATGAGGCTGCTTTTGTTCCATATATAGTTAGAAAATAAGCAATTATACCGCAAAGCTTATTAAGACATCAATTAACAATTATCCAGTTTCAATGGATTTTTTCCTCATGTCCTCCCCGGCTCTGTAAATAGCTCTGCCAGTTCAGAAAGAAAAAAAAAACAGATGAAGTGAGAGTTCTTTAGATTCTTCATAAACCGTTAAATAACAAGCAAAGTGAAAAACAATAGTGTGTATATGTGTGTGTAGGAAGTGCCAATAACCATTTACTCAAAGTTTTAGGCTGGGTAAAAGTTATGAAGAGAAACTTCATTAACAGGTTCTTCTGCTCTGAGCGGACAGCGGAAGGGTTGGAGGTACACTGGAGTTCAGCACCAGGGATTGGGCACTAGTACATAGCAAGGAAATGAGCAGCGCTACTTAAAAACAGACTAGTGCCTACCTGCAAAAGAGTGCAAGCCCCACTTGTGGGGTCGAATACACACCGAGCATACACATGACCTGTCTACCACTAGAGGAGGATGTTGGTTTCCATTAACAGCTTGCATGCAACCTATTAAGTACTCGTCCCTCCCACTGCGAAGAAGTCAATCCTCCATGGGAGGGGCCTAACACTAACTAAATCCTAACCTATGTATATGCATAGCCTGGGTGCGGCTAATCAAATCAAATCGAAAATTGCGCAAAAGGTGGATCAGCGCAACACCAGGCCGCCTCCGAATGGCCTCCATCAGAGATGCGCTGAGCCCCCCCAGGAACTACAAACGCACCTTGAACCCAAACAGAAGCTCTGCACATACACCAAAAGCATGGCTGTTAAGTGGGAGCAGCTGATCAAAAACGAATTACATTAGTACATAGCAAGGAAATGAGCAGCGCTACTTAAAAACAGACTAGTGCCTACCTGCAAAAGAGTGCAAGCCCCACTTGTGGGGTCGAATACACACCGAGCATACACATGACCTGTCTACAACTAGAGGAGGATGTTGGTAGGGATTGGGCACTGGCATTGCATTATGGGAATACTGTTTGGGGTCTTAAAAGTGTGGAAGGCCATTTTTATCTCTGCAGCGTTCGCCTAACCCCAACCAACCCCCATTACAAATTATACTTGTTGAAAAATTGCCTTCTTCGCATTTAAACTTAAAGAGGAACTCCAGTGAAATTAATGTAATAAGAAGTGCTTCATTTTTACAATTATTATGTATAAATGATTTAGTCAGTGTTTGCGCAGTGTAAAGTCTTTCCTCTCCCTGATTTACAGTCTGACATTTATCACATGGTGACATTTTTACTTCTGGCAGGTGAGGTCACTGGAAGTAGGTGCTGCTTGCTTTTTTGGCAGTTGGAAACAGCTATAAACAGCTATTTCCCATAATGCAACGAGGTTCACAGACAGGAAGCTGCCAGGAGTACCATGGTCCTCACACTTTCCTGTGGGAGGGGTTTCCCCACAATATCAGCCATACAGCGCCCCCTGATGATCCGTTTGTGAAAAGGAAAAGATTTCTCATGGGAAAGGGGGTATCAGCTACTGATTGGGATGAAGTTCAATTCTTGGTCATGGTTTCTCTTTAAAGAGGAACTGTAACCAAGGATTGAACTTCATCCCAATCAGTAGCTGATACCCCCTTTCCCACAAGAAATCTTCACCTTTTCTCGTATAGGTCATCAGAAAGAATTCTGTATGGCTGATATTGTGGTGAAACCCCTCCCACAGTGTGATGTCATGACCATGGCCTGTGACAGTTTCCTGTCTGTGAAAGTTGTTGCATTGTGGGAAATAACAGCTGTTTCCAACTGCCAAGCAAGCGATGTGCATATGTGCATATGTATATCATATCATATCTGTGCATATGTATAGCTATAAAAGAAGACCTTTTAGCCTATCGCATTGTTAGGGGGTGTGGTTATAGATAATGGCAGTTGGTGCTGTCTGTTTTTATCACGTCTGCCAACAGTAAAGATGATGACCAGCAGGCTGACTGTGGATCAAACAATATGAACTAATTACAGAATTATCAATATAGACATATCAATCATTTATTGATCTCTCTTCTATTTTTAAAACGTATCACTTTGCAATGTATTGATGTATCTTTTTTTTCCCTTTTCGCTAAAGTTCCTTTTTAAAGCCCACAGCTATTTCCACAGACCAAGGTTGTCCAATTCCATTCCTCAAGGGCCGAGGTCCTCACACATTTTTGCCACAGCTCAAATTAATTGATGGGACTGAGACTATGTCTACTCTGCCACTGCAGGTTCCAGATCCTGCCACCGCAGCCCAATCCTCCATCCGTTGCCTGGACCCTCCACCCTGCAGATGCTCTCACGGAGCCGATTCCGGACTCCAGCCACATCGGTCCCAGCTATATCACACTGGCACTGCCATAGGAGGCCACAAGCAGGACCAGTCCCTACCCTGCACAGACCACACGCCGCACAGTCCACCGCGGCCCGTCTGAAACTCCACCTGGCCCTTGACTAGCACACGCCTGGACCCTCCACCCTGCAGAAGCTCTCACGGAGCCGATTCCGGACTCCAGCCACATCGGTCCCAGCTATATCACACTGGCACTGCCATAGGAGGCCACAAGCAGGACCAGTCCCTACCCTGCACAGACCATACGCCGCACAGTCCACCGCGGCCCATCTGAAACTCCGCCTGGCTCTCGACTAGCACATGCCTGGACCTTCCTCCGCTAGAGACTGGTAATGTTCACATGCTCTCTCTCTGCATACTGCTCCCACAGGCAAGGATCACTACATGCCGACCACCCTGCACCTCCAGGCCCTCTGGCTGGTTGCTCCACACTAGGCCGCAGCCGGGAGCTAAATTTGTGTTGAGACCACTGCACAAACAGCCTTGGGCCCATGGACTTTTGTGACTTTGGGACTCTACACCCATAGGGGGGGTTCACGACTTGCGTCTCTTTCTCTCTCTCTTCTTTTTCCTCTCTCTTACTCCAAGGACTGGCAAGCGGGGTATCTGATTCACATATTGCTACAGTAGAGTTTGAGTGCCTAGACAGCAGCAGATTGCCTCCTGGTCCCTCTCCTTGGCTTATCTTCTTGTACCTTTCGCATCTCTTATCTATGTCTATACTTATCCACTGTATATTATATTGTGTTATCTTCTGTATTCACTCTATGCTTATGTACTGTATGCTTATTTTGTTCACTGTATGTTACTGTACCACCACCGACCCTGTAGTGCCAAAACCAATTCCGGGTACAACCCCCATTGTACTTGGTGAAATAAAATCTGATTCTGATTCTGAATCAGGAAAGGTGAGGTTCATCGAGCAGATCATATTGTTCTGTCCATCCTAAACACTGGCTTAGATATGGCCCCAGAGGAGTAGAGTTGGACAGCCCTGCCATACTTTATTACACTTACCACTCCCACCCCGTCTCTAGCCATGTAAGTTAGGACTAAGGCTAAGCACACACAATGCCGCGGCAGCCCCAGGACCCCCTAACGCCGATCGGCATAAGGTGCTGTGGGCGTGTTTTGCAGGAGATCGTGCGCACTTATGTGCGCGCATCTCTGCTTAAATGACAGAGCTCAGCTCCGTCATCAGCCTCCCAGTGGCCCCGCTAGGAGACTGTTAGACGGTGAAACCGCCGTCTATTTACATAGTACAGCGCTGCGATCTATGGCAGCACTGTACGTTGGACAGCCATGTGACATGACTGTCCCCCTAGGATGCACGAGAGCAATCAGCTCTCATTGGCTGAAGTCTATAACAGCCGATCGCTGTCATAGGCTGGCTAGGGGACAGAGGGTAGGGGAAAAAATATACAAATAAATAGTAATATTTATTAATAAAAATAGAAATAAATATTTACAAAAAGTAATAAATAAACATCCTGGTAGCGATCCTCACCTACCAACAGAGAGCTCTGTTGGTGGGCAGAAAAGGGGGGTGGGGGGAAATAACTTGTGTGCTGAGTTGCTATATGGCGCTGCAGAGAGCCCTTAAAGCTGCAGTGGCCTAATTACTGAAAATGGCCTGGTCATTAAGGGTGTTTAAGCCCGGGGTCCTTAACCCAATCGCGTTCTATCATTTTTACTTGAGCAATGTTCACCTCCCATTCATTAGCCTATAACTTTATCACTACTTATCACAATGAACTGATCTATATCTTGTTTTTTCTGCCACCAATTAGGCTTTCTTTGGGGAGTACATTTTGCTAAGAGCTACCTTACTGTAAATGCATTTTAACACGAAGAATAAGAAAAAAACTGAAAAAATTCATTATTTCTCAGTTTTCAGCCATTATAGTTTTAAAATAATACATGCCTCCATAATTAAAACTCATGTATTGTATTTGTCCATATGTCCCGGTTATTACACCATTAAAATTATGTCCCTATCACAATGTATGGCGACAATATTTTATTTGGAAATAAAGGTGCATTTTTTCCATTTTGAATCTATCACTATTTACAAGTTTAAAATAAAAAAAATATAGAAATATTTCATCTTTACATTGATATTTAAAAAGTTTAGACCCTCAGGTAAATATTTACATTTTTTTTTATTATAATTCTTTTTGTTTTTTTATATTAAACATTTTTTTGGGTATTTTTGGGAAGGTGGAATGTAATCAGTAGTTTTATAATGTAAATGTGTGTTGAGTTTTATTTTTTTTACTTTTAGTTGTAGTTTTACTTTTTGGCCACAAGATGGCGGCCATGAGTTTGTTTACATGACGTCACTCTAAGCGTAACATACGCTCAGAGAGACGCATGGGGGATGCAACAGCCAGAAAAAGCGAAGCTTCCAAGAGACGTTGTTGCTTTTTCTGCGGGGGAGAGGAATCAGCGATCGGGCACCATAGCCAGATTCACTGATTTCTGGGCTAACGATCCGCGGCCGGGAGCGCGCGCACATGGTTCCTGGACGTAGTTTTTACGTCCAGGAACCAAAATAGGTTAAGTGGATAAATAAACCAACTTTTTGTTCATATTCAATCGTTTTTCTCGGATTTTTGAAAAAACTGAACGTTTGTATATGGTAGCCTGGAAAACAATAAAAAAGAAAACTATTCGACCAAATGGAATAATTGATCAAATTTCTCTGATCGAAAACAAAATGAAAAAATTGAACCGTGTATGCCGAAGGAGCGAACTTGACCAATTTTCCTCGCTCATCCCTAGTCCACAGTGAAAGAGAGGGCTGAGAAAACGCGGCAGCAGTCTCTAACATCTAATGTCTCTTTTGGAACATAATTTCAAAAACAGAAATTAAAGAAGAAGAAGAAAAAAAAAAACAAGGTCAGGTTTTTTTTGTCATGGAGGTGCATTAATGCAAATTAGATAAAAATGTCTTTTTCCCATTTATAATTGGTCTGAAATGAGGTGGAAGGAACAGAGAGACAATTAACTTTCGTGTTATTTTTTTTTATATCCTCTCTTGTGTTTTTTTTTTTTTTTTCTCTTTTTTTTCTTTTCTTTTTTTTATCTTCTGCGGTTCGGAGTGTTTTAGCGCGGCGGTGGCAGGAAACTGTCAGCGCTGCCAGGCAAAAATTATTCAGAAACATTCAAGGGGCTGGTTTATCTTATTTTTCAATTAACCTCCGCGTTTTAACTTCATCATAATGCCTAGGCCAATTCCCACCAAAGAACAAATTAGAAAAAAAAGAAGAAAACCTGTTTGCTGTGGTTTATTTCTTTGGTTCATAAATCTTTTATTTTCAGCATGAAGTTAAAGGATGTAAATGTCAGATTACAAGGGACCCGACACGAGAGCTGGCTGCCTGTACAGAGAGGTAAGCTGAGAGGTGAAAGGGAAAAAGAGGTTTCTATGGTTGTGTTTTTATACTATATCACACTATAATACCTGCTGTGACAAAAGTGTATCTGCAGAATCCAGACACAGAAATGGTTTGTGTCGCTTTCTGTGCGGCCAGCCCGACTGAAGTCACATAGCTAAAGATGTCGCGAACATAGAATTTTCCATTCACTAATGGCGAACGCAAACTTCTGAAAATGTTCGCGAACAAGCGAATCTGGCAAACCGCCATAGACTTCAATGGGCAGGGGTATTTTAAAAACAACGAAATCTGTTTCTGGACACACAAAAGTCATGAAAAAAGTTGTTTCAAGGGGTCTAACACCTAGACTGTGGCATGCCGGAGGGGGGTCCATGCCAAAAGTCCCACCAAAAATTATGGAGTTGATGCAAAGTCGGGTTTTAATCCCTAAAGGGCAGAAATCACATTATGCAGAGCTCTGGGTGTCAGTGGGCTGTGGAGTGTCACACAGAGGAATGCAATAGTACTATCAGAATACAGTGACATAATAATGCACTGGAGTGGTTCTGTGCCTGTAACTTAATGTAGTAACAGCAGTAGTGTTCACACAGCTCTGGTGTCAGTGGGCTGGGGAGTGTCACACACAAAAAACACAGGAGACCGATGTGCTAGCCCTCAATAGGGCTGTTTGGGGGACTTTCACAGCAAGTGAGGAACAAGAACACAGGCCTAGCTAATGCTTTCCCTACCTATCTGCAGCAAGTCTGACCCTGCTCTCACTAAAGGTGGCCATACACTCGTTAGATTAGCAGCAGATAGATCATCAGATAGATTTTCTGATCTATCTGATGTGTTTAGGAACATTTTTTACTAGGAACAGATTTCCAATAGATTTCTAATAGATTTCAGTATGAAATCTATTGAAAATCGATCTGATGGCATTTTTTTGCCATCAGATTTCCATTAGGTCCAATGCAAATTGATAAGCAATATCAACAGATCGACTTAGATCTTCCAGCATGTCAGATCGATTGAAAACGATCGAAATTGATCGAAATCGGCCGCAAATCGATCAATCGGGCAATCGATTGGCCGCTAATCGGCTGAGTGTATGGTCCAGGCAGCAGCCAGCAGAGAATTAATCCAATATGGACACCACAACTGCTTTTTGAGAGAGGGGTGGGGGATCCAGAAAGGGGTGCTAGCTGATTGGCTGCCATGTGTCTGCTGACTGTGAGGTAAGGGGTCAAAGGTTAGCTAAATGATAATGTAAAGGGGGCAAATTGAACACGCCAAATGTTCGCTGTTTGCCGTGACTGCGAACAGCCATAGTTCGCAGAATACTGCTCGCCGGCGTAAAGATCGGGCATTATGGATTACCTCCTTCTGGCATCAGGACAGGTCATCTCCTCACCTCTTCAGTGTACAAGCACCATACGGCCAATCACCATGCAGCTTCCATTCTGCAAACAGTAGTGTCAACACCCTGAAACAATCATGTGCCTAATCCAATCAGACTTGAGTCAGAGCACCTGATCTACATGATTGTTCAGCATGGCTAAAATATTAGAAATACAGGATGAGGGGGAAAACCAGGCAACTTGCAATGTTTAACCACTTGAGGACCGCAGTGTTAAACCCCCCTAAAGACCAGGCCATTTTTCTGTAAATTGGCCACTGCAGCTCTAAGGCCTTGCTGAAGGGCCGCACAACTCAGCACACAAGTGATCCCCGTATCGGCGCGTGCAATCTCCTGCTAGCCCCATAGGAAGCCGTTCACGCCAATTCACACCTCCCATTCATTCACCAATAACTTTATCACTACTTATCACAATGAATTGATCTATATCTTGTTTTTTTCCACCACCAATTAGGCTTTCTTTGGGTGGACATTTTGCTAAGAACTATTTTTTTCTAAATGCATTCTAACGGGAATATAACGAAAAAAATGGAAAAAATCATTATTTCTCAGTTTTCGGCCATTATAGCTTTAAAATAATACATTTGTCCCGGTTATTACACCATTTAAATTATGTTCCTATCACAATGTATGGTGCCAATATTTTATTTGGAAATAAAGGTGCATTTTTTCAGTTTGCGTCCATCACTATTTACAAGCTTATAATTTAAAAAATGATAGTAATATACTCTCTTGACATGCATATTAAAAAAGTTCAGACCTTTAGGTAACTATTTATGTGGTTTTTGTTTTTTTAATTGTATTTTATTATTTTTTGTTAATAAAAACATTTATTTGGGTTTTTTTGGAGTGGGGAGGTAAACAAATAATTTTAAATGTAATTGATTGTGTATATTTTTTTAATAAAATGTATGTAGATGTAGTTTTACTATTTGGCCACAAGATGGCCACATTTTTGGGTTTTTTTTTTCATCCTGTAAGTGAGAGCTCTCGCTTACAGGAACTGAAGGGATGATGTGAAACTTAGAAAAATTGCGGCTTTTCAGAGAAGCCGTCGGTTTTTCATACGGAGACAAAGATCGATGAATGGGAACTGTGTTCCCATTCATTGATCTCCGGGGCAGCAGAAAGCGGCAGGAGCTCGCGGGGCCAGCGGCAGTTAGTGCAGCCTATCTGGACGGGTATATCCGTCCAAATAGGCTGAAGTAGTTAAAGCGGAATATAACCCTGCATTTCAACTTTGCTCTAAAACATTATTTACAGCATATTATATGCAACCAGCATTTTTTTTACTAGACCAGCATTGGAAGGGTTACACACAGAGCTTTAAAGTTCCTTGGAGAGAAATGCTGCCGCAGCCGAAGTTTAGATAGATACATTTAAGTAAACACAATGTAACAAGAGGTGAATGTGACACACACTCTGACTGTGCAGGAGCTCCCGGATACAGAGAGAGAGTGAGTCACATTCCTCACTTGTTACATTGTGTTTACTTAAATGTATCTATCTAAACTTCGGCTGCGGCAGCATTTCTCTCCACGGAACTTTACAGCTCTGTGTGTAACCCTTCCAATGCTGGTCTAGTTAAAAAAAATGCTGGTTGCATATAATATGCTGTAAATAATGTTTTAGAGCAAAGTTGAAATGCAGGGTTATATTCCGCTTTAAGGGAATTGCTCTTATGTCCTTTAAGGACATCTGAAGTAAGAGAGGTATATGGGGCTGCAATATTTATTTCTTGTTAAACAATACTAGTTGCCTGGATGTCCTGCTTATCTATTTGGCTGCAGTAGTGTCTGAATTCCACCAGAAACAAGCATGCAGCAAATCTTGTCAGATCTGACAATAATGTCAGAAACACCTGATCTGCTGCATGCTTGTTCAGGGTCTATGGATAAAAGTATTAGAGACAGAGGAACAGCGGGACAGCCAGGCAACTGGTATTGCTGAATGGGAAATAAGTATGGCAGCCTCCATATCTCATTTCAGTTGTCCTTTAATATCAAAGTTTATCTGGCAACTTCCAGAACTGCAGAGCAGTCATCCATTAGAAAAGCGAAATCGCTCTTCTATAGGGAGTGTTTAAAAGGACACAATGTAACCGTTCCGCGCCCGCATCGTTATTTATGGTTCCGTAGCATCTCGGCGATCTTTACATCCGTGATGGAGATTAGAGGTCAGTGTTATTTCTCCGCAGCGTTTTCTGCTTCTTATTTAACTTAATGTTACAATACTTCAGTGCACTTTAAATCGACCTAAATGGATATTGTACTTTAAATACATATTGCTGATAAAAAAGATGGCTTGTCCTTGTCTTTATGAGTGCGCCGGTATTAGGGCCTTAATCTTAACCAAGCTTTTTAGATGAATGAGTTTTATAACTTTACAGGAAACACTATGATAACCTTGATACTCAGAACATCGCTGTACTCTGCGGCATGTCGCAGCTCAGATAAATCGCCATTTTTTATTTATTTTCCATTTGATGTACGCAGTAAACAATTTAAAAACAATGTATTTCTTATAACACACTATCAAGTAAAAATAAAAAATGTACATTGCTTAAAAAAACAAATATAATAATATATAGAGAAGGGCGACTTTTCGAGAATGATTGGACGTGAGATATGACATATTGGGATCATTTCCAGTCGGTTCCTATTGGGGGAGGGGGAAACAAGGATGGGCAGGCCCTTATAGTGACACTGTGGTGGGTATCTGCAAAAAAAATTCCCTGGTGGGGCTCGACGTTCACAAGTAAGCGGGAATTCCCACTAACCGCAAACCGCTAGCGGTTTTGAAAACCGCTAGTCCTATTCTAGCCAAAGGCAGTGTTCTCACTGCCGCGATCGCTAATCGCAAACACGTTACCTGCAGTGGTTTGCCGGCGACTCTGGAGCGATCGCGATTAGCATGTATAGAACCGCTAATTGCAGTCGCTCCCAAAATGCTAATTTGTTCAGTGATTTTTCCGCTTTAAATCGCGGAAAAAATCATGCGCTGAAACGCTAACGCAAATCGCTAGTGTTTAACGATTTTAGATGTAAACGGGGCCTTAGCTCTTGAACCCACTAGGAGCGATTTTCTGAGCGCTTTGTGATTTGAAAGCTCTTGCTAATGTAATGCTATGGCTGGGATCCCACTTGAGGGATGTGATTTTATAAAAATCCCCCTTAGCATTGCATTTAGGGATGCTCACCGCATTCCGCGGAATTCCGTTTTCCGCAATTCCGGCCGGAATTTGGTGGTTCCGTTCCATCGCATCAGAACGGAATTGCCATAGCGCTATAGCGGAAATTCCGTGGAACAATGTGTAATTCCGGCGGAATGAGGAATATTGTAAGCCAATCACAAGGAAGCCCCTAGAAGAAGCTTAAAGTGAAAAACAACAGGATTTCTTCATGAAAATAGGAATTTCTGCACCAATCAGAGGCTTACAAAATCCAACTAAACGGATTTCTGCATGAAAAGCGGAATTATTTCAGCACCAATTACACTCTTAACAAAAACCAATCAATTCTATGTTAGCAACCAGCTCCCTAGCTATCTCACCTATCCCAACCAGCTCCCTAGCTATCTCACCTATCCCAACCATTTTATATAGGTCCCATAGCTTTCGCGACACCTCCTGCTGTGCCACAACCACTGCCATGGAACCACCACCAGGTCCCATAGCTTACACGACACCTCCTGTGGCGCAAAAAGCACCGCCATGGAACCACCGCCAGGTCCCATAGCTTACGCGACACCTCCTGCGGCGCAAAAACCACCGCCATGGAACCACCGCCAGGTCCCACAGCTTACGCGACACCTCCTGCGGCGCAAAAACCACCGCCATGGAACCACCACCAGGCCCCACAGCTTACGCGACACCTCCTGCGGCGCAAAAAACACCGCCATGGATCTACCGCCAGGTCCCAAAGCTTACGCGACACCTCCTGCGGCACCAAAACCACCGCCATGGGACCACTGCCAGGTCCCAAAGCATACGCGAAACATCCTGCGGCGCCAAAACCACCGCCATGGGACCACCGCCAAGTCCCATAGCTTACGCGACACCTCCTACAGCACCAAAACCACCGCCATGGGACCACCGCCAGGTCCCAAAACTTACACGACACGTCCTGCGGCACCAAAACCACTGCCATGGGACCACCGCCAGGTCCCAAAACTTACACGACACCTCCTGCGGCGCCAAAACCACCGCCATGGAACCACCGCCAGGTCCCAAAGCTTACGCGACACCTCCTGCAGCGCCAAAACGACCGCCATGGGACCACAGCTAGGTCCCATGGCATAAGCGACACCTCCTGCAGCACCAAAACCACCACCATGGGACCACCGCTAGGTCCCATGGCTTAAACGACACCTCCTGCGGCGCCAAAACGACCGCCATGAGACCACTGCCAGGTCTCAAAGCTTACGCGACACTTCCTGCGGCGCCAAAACCACCGCCATGGGACCACCACCAGGTCCCATGGCTTAAGCGACACCTCCTGCTTTTTTTTTTTTTTAAATGACCGGGGGAACAGCCACTAGGTCTCATGGGCTACCATTTAGCAAAAATGAGGTTTCATTTGCGATTACTTTAATTTTTCCGCCGGAATGCGGAATTTCGCGGAAATGTAATGGTAACGGAATTTAGCGCTGGCGGGATTCCGGAATTCCGGCAGAACGGAAATTGCTCTTTCCGATCATCCCTAATTGCATTAGCAAGAGCTTTTTCAAATCACTATTGCTTAGAAAAGGCTGCTAGTGGGTTTGAGCCCTTATATTCCAAAACAGCAGTGTTTAAAGGACACCCGAGGTGAAAAAAAAAATAATGAAATAAACAATTATATCTTTCCTACTTCTCCTAAAAATAACTTTTTTTTAAGATCTTCCACAATTTTCTTTTATATTTAAATCTACTTTTTACATTTTTACTGTTTTATTGGTTTTGCTCAATGACACAATCATTGAAGTATGCCAGAGCTAAAATCTATGAACTATTGACCCTTTGTATCTCTTCCCTGCTCTCAGAAGCTATTTTCTGCTAGGAAAGTGTTTTATTGTTGTAATTTCTTATCAGTGAGGGTCACACTGTAGTCTGACCCAGTCCTGACTCAGACAGGAACTTCCACTTACATACCTGATGTTTAACTCTTTCAGGCAGAGAAAGAAAGAAAAAAAAGGAACACAGCCTAGTTATTTGTGTGATTGGCACTGTACATACCAATGTCTATCTTATCATGTCACATGTCACCTCGGGTGTCCTTTAAAGAGGCACTGTAGTGACATATAGTAGAGTACAGTAAATTCTTCAGGTTATCCATTTTAACGGTCATTTTCCTGGCTCCAGCATCATGAACACTCCCTATATCCATATATTGCTGTAGTTTGGTATATAGCCCGCACCTGCCAGTGATGTTTAGCCTGGGTTGATTAGCACTCTTGTCATCCAGAGACCCTTGTGTACTCTAGCTTGGTCACCTCTTCTCACTCTCGCATCCAGGACTTCTCAAGAGTATCAACTCTCCTTTGGAACTCCCTCCCTCAGCCTGACTGTCATGCTCCAAGCCTGGATGTTTTTAAATGTACAGTACATAGCTATTCAGACAAGATTATAATTTGTTATAGCTAAAATTTGAGGCTTAATGTCTTATGCACTAACCCCTTCATCTACTCCCCTACTGTCTCTACCCCACTACCCTTTAGATTGTGAGCTCACAAGGGCAGGGTCCTCCCCCTTGTGCTTCCGGTTTCTGTGTATTTTATCGAGCATATACCAGGATTAGTGATGTTTTAAAACTATACATCAATTGTATGTATCAGTACTTGTGTCACTGGTTGCCTTGATAGTACAGTGTGTTGTTGAACTGCTCATGTATCTTTGCTCCTCCCCATTATTATATATTTTTGCTGTATGAACAGCACCACGATAGTGCTATATGAATAAATAATAATAATACTTTAGATTCACTATATCAGTTTTATTACATACTAGCTGGACGCCCGGCATTGCCCGGGTATGTATTTGGCTAGTGTTGGCTCTTCCTAACCCTAACACACAATTACTTAATGACCAAGTATGTGAGCTTTGCGGTCTTTGGCATCAATAATTTGCAATGAAATACAATTAATCTGATTGGATGTGGCTCCACCCCTTTTCTGAATTTGAACCCCAATCACCCAATGGCCAACTGTACCAGGTACAGGTGATTAACAGTGCAAGAATGACAGCAATTAAATATTCCCCTTAAAAATCAATAGGTGGATTTTGATTGGCTTTTATGGGCTCCACCTACTTTTTTGAATATTAATCCCAGTCACCCAGTGACCAACTGTGCAAAGTTTGAGAACCCTGCCAGTAACAGTGTAAGAATGGCTGCAGTTTACATTTGCGCAATTAAATTTGTATTTTTTCTCCACCCACTTATTTCCTAACATTGTTCAGGTATGTATTTGGCTGGTGTTGGCTCCGCCTACTATTTCTAACCCTAACACACAATTACTCAATAACCAAGTTTGTGAGCTTTGCGGTCTTTGTCATCAATAATTTGCATTGAGATTAAACAAATCTGATTGGCTGTTTGTGGCTCCACCCCTTTGTCTGAATTTGAACCCCCGTCACCCAATGACCTACTGTACCAGGTTTAAGGCTTGTGCCATTAACAGTGCAAGAATGGTAGCAATTACATATTCCCCTTGAAAATCAATAGGTGAATTGTGATTGGCTTTTGTAGGCTCCACCCACTTCTCTGAATATTAATCCCAGGCACCCAGTGACCAATTGTGCAAAGTTACCAAAGTTAACCCTACCATTAAAAGTGTAAGAATTGCTGCAGTTTACATTTTCTCAGTGAAATTTGCATTTGTCTCCGCCTACTGATGACCCGGCATTGCCCGATTATGTATTTTGCAGGTGTTGGCTGCGCCCACTTTTCCTAACCCTAACACACAATTAAACAATTACTCAATGACCAAGTTTGTGAGCTTTGAGGACTTTGGCATCAATAACCTGCATTAAAATGAAACAAATCATATTGGCAGTGTGTGGCTCCACCCTGTTTTATAAATGTAAACCCCAGTCACGCAATGATCAAGTGTACCAGGTTTAAGGCTTGTGCCATTAACAGTGCAAGAATGGCAGCAATGAAATATTCCCCTGAAAAATCAATAAGTAATTTTTGATTGCCTTTTGTAGGCTCCACCCACTTTGAATATTAATCCCAGTCACCCAGTAACCAACTGTGCAAAGTTTGAGAACCCCGCCAATAACAGTGTAAGAATGGCTGCAGTTTACATTTTCCCAGTAAAATTTGTATTTGTCTCCACCCACTTATGACCCGGCGTTGCCCGCTTATGTATTTGGCTGGTGTTGGCTGTGCTCACTTTTCTAACCCTAACGCACAATTAATCAATTACTCAATTACCAAGTTTGTGAGCTTTGCGGTGTTTGGCATCAATAATTTGCATTGAAATGAAACAAATCTAATTACTGTTTGTGGCTCCACCCCCTTTCTGAAATTGAACCCTAGTCACCCAATGATCAACTGTACCAGGTTTGAGGCTTGTGCCATTAACAGTGCAAGAATGGCAGCAATGTAAATATTCCCCTTGAAAATCAATAGGTTAATTTTGATTGGCTTTTATAGACTCCACCCACTTTTCTAAATATTTATCCCAGTCACCCAGTAACCAACTGTGCAAAGTTTGAGAACCCTGCCATTAACAGTGTAAGAATGGCTGCAGTTTACATTTTCCAGTGAAATTTGTATTTGTCTCCGCCCCCTTTTTGGTTATGGGAATAAAAAGTATCCTATACTTTATTCCAGGTAAGGTACTATGTGAGTGCCAAATTTCATTCAAATCCGTTCAGCCATGTTTGCGTGATCGAGTAACAAACATCCAAACATCCGAACTTTCCCATTTATTATATTAGTAGGATCAATAAAGTATTTTTTTATCAACAATTTTTTTTATTGAACAAAGTCTAAAAATACAGAAATGCCATACTGTCTAAAAAGCCTATGAATATTTTGAACCATTAACAAGGAAAAAATGGTCTGGGCCCCATAGTTACATTTTTTGATAAGCAAAGACTTTTTTTTTAACAACATCTTTAAGCATAAAAAAAAGTCCTAGAGAATAAGCTGTTACCACAGCTACATTACTCACAGGACCTACTCTACAGTCAGGGGCAGTTCTTCCATGAAGCAACATGAAACACGTACCTAAGGGAGGCAACAACTACAGGGCAACAAGAGGTGACTGCCCCTGCCCAAATGTCACCCTCCTCCCATCTCCCCCTCCCTAGATGCACAGCGCCGCTTCCATCCAGCGTTCTGTATCCATGGCCACAGCGGTGCCTCAGGTGACCTGTTACCTGCTGCCGGGTCACATGAGTTGCCGCTGTAGTCAGAGAGGAAGCAGGACTTCACATGTGGCTGGTGATCCCATCGCTAATCTGCTGAGAGCGGGTGAGTGATGCGCTGCCGGTGCAGCACATACCCGGCATCCTGGGGATCAGATGCTGCGGGCCAGCAGGGAGGAGATGCTATGGGAGGAGGTGCAGCACATACCCGGCATCCTGGGGATCAGATTCTGCAGGCCAGCAGGGAGGAGATGCTATGGGAGGAGGTGCAGCACATACCCGGCATCCTGGGGATCAGATGCTGCAGGCCAGCAGGGAGGAGATGCTATGGGAGGAGGTGCAGCACATACCCGGCATCCTCGGGATCAGATGCTGCGGGCCAGCAGGGAGGAGATGCTATGGGAGGAGGTGCAGCACATACCCGGCATCCTGGGGATCAGATGCTGCAGGCCAGCAGGGAGGAGATGGTATGGGAGGAGGTGCAGCACATACCCGGCATCCTGGGGATCAGATGCTGCAGGCCAGCAGGGAGAAGATGCTATGGGAGGAGGTGCAGCATATACCCGGCATCCTGGGGATCAGATGCTGCAGGCCAGCAGGGAGGAGATGCTATGGGAGGGGGTGCAGCACATACCCGGCATCCTGGGGATCAGATGCTGCGGGCCAGCAGGGAGGAGATGCTATGGGAGGAGGTGCAGCACATACCCGGCATCCTGGGGATCAGATGCTGCAGATCAGTAGGGAGGATATGCTATGGGAGGAGGTGCAGCACATACCCGGCATCCTGGGGATCAGATGCTGCGTGTCAGCAAGGAGGAGATGCTATAAGAGGAGGTGCAGCCCATACCCGGTATGCGTACATCAAAAAAGGGCGTCGGGAAAAAAGGGCGTGTGGTGTAAACGATAAACAGTATTATCATTTATAGAAATATTGTGTAGAATTTCGTTTAGAAATAGTGTTTTAAGAATTTATAAATCACTAAATAATGTGTATGAGATCGGCAATTCTTAAAACGTTAATCTTCCCTGTTTGTAAACTGAAACTTATATTTACGTTTGTTAAAAACCCTCCCTGTACCTATCCCTAACGCCTAGACCCCCTGTTGGTGCCTAAACCTAAGACCCCCCAGTTGGTGCCTAAACCTAAGACCCCCCTATTGGTGCCTAAACCTAAGACCCCCCTGTTGGTGCCTAAACCTAAGACCCCCCAGTTGGTGCCTAAACCTAAGACCCCCCTATTGGTGCCTAAACCTAAGACCCCCCTGTTGGTGCCTAAACCTAAGACCCCCCTATTGGTGCCTAAACCTAAGACCCCCCCCCCCCCCCGTTGGTGCCTAAACCTAAGACCCCCCTGGTGGTGCCTAAACCTAAGACCCCCCCTGTTGGTGCCTAAACCTAAGACCCCCCTGGTGGTGCCTAAACCTAAGACCCCCCTGGTGGTGCCTAAACCTAAGACACCCCTGGTGGTGCCTAAACCTAAGACCCCCCTGTTGGTGCCTAAACCTAAGACCCCCCCCCCGTTGGTGCCTAAACCTAAGACCCCCCTGGTGGTGCCTAAACCTAAGACCCCCCTGGTGGTGCCTAAACCTAAGACCCCCCTGGTGGTGCCTAAACCTAAGACACCCCTGGTGGTGCCTAAACCTAAGACCCCCCCCCCCCCCCCCGTTGGTGCCTAAACCTAAGACCCCCCTGGTGGTGCCTAAACCTAAGACCCCCCTGGTGGTGCCTAAACCTAAGACACCCCTGGTGGTGCCTAAACCTAAGACCCCCCTGTTGGTGCCTAAACCTAAGACACCCCTGGTGGTGCCTAAACCTAAGACCCCCCTGGTGGTGCCTAAACCTAAGACCCCCTATGGATAATAATGTTTTACAGACATTAATAAATAAAAAATGTAAATAAAAAAATGTAAATAATTTTTTGGGGTGGATAATAATGTTTTAGAAATGTTTTAGAAATAGTGATTTAGTATCTTTATAAACGTTATTTGTCACGGGCTCATTTTGTAAAGTTAAATCTTCACAAACATAGTTATAAATCCTTAAAAATCCCCGGGCGCCGTTTGTTAAAACGTTAATAATCTCCAGCGCCTTTGTTAAAACGTTAATAATCTCCAGCGCCTTTTTTTCCCTGTTCGGCGCCCATTAAACGATATTTATAATGGGAGTGAATGGGGCGCCCTTTTTGTCCACTTGTCTCATGCGCCCAAATCTGCTGCTTCCACCCGGTATACTGGGGATCAGATGCTGCAGGCCAGCAGGGAGGAGATGTTGTCAGAAGCAGAGGGAGGTAAGCGCGTACGTTAAAAAGGGGCGCTGGGAAAAAAGGGCGCGGGGTTTTAAACGATAAACATGGATAACGTTTAAAAATATAATGTACTATATTTAGTTTAAAAATAATGTTTTATAAAGTTATAAATCATTAAATAATGTGCATGAAATCTGCAATTGTGAAACAGTTAATCTTCCGTTTAAAAAGTGAAATGTATAATAACGTTTAAAAAAAATTAGTAAGTAACCCTCCCTGTACCTACCCCTAACCCCTAGACTCCCGTATTGGTGCCTAAACCTAAGACCCCCCTGGTGGTGCCTAAACCTAAGACCCCCTGGTGGTGCCTAAACCTAAGACCCTCCTTAGTGATCACTGTATTGTGTGTAGAATAATGTTTTAGAAACAGTAAGGGATAAAATATATTGCAATTTACGTTACGTACTGATCGCTTTATTTTGTGAATAATAATGTTTTACAAACAGTAAGGGATAACATTTAAAATAATGTTTTATTGAAATAGGAAACGTAAATCATCACAAGCAGTTATAAAACATGAAAAATCTTCGGGCGCCCTTGGAAAACGTTATTATTCTCGGGCGCCCTTTTTTCCTGTTCGGCGCCCAGTAAATGATAATTATTATGGGAGTGAATGGCGGCGCCCGATTTGTCCACTAGCCTCCTGCGCCCTTTTTTACTGTTTCCGAGGTGCACGTAGTGCCAGCAATGCACAGCCCGATGTGTCTCTCCTCTCCAGTCCGGCTTTGCACACACACGTTGGGGCAGGGGGTAGTCCAGCAGAAAAAAAGTCTAGAACTGGCTCTGCCTACAGTCTTCTTCTTTTTGATGGGTAGGTGGTCGAAGGAAAAGAATAATAATTTGTGGAAATGGTCTTCTTTAGCCAGTTACTACCTTGAGTAAAATTTGGGGAAATAGAACAGAAGCTTTCGTTTTTAGAATTCTTAACGGAGGTCTCTGTAAGCGTTTTCCTGTTTAGTATTCCCTGCCAAACAATCCGATCTGCCCATGTAGGGCCAGCATCGCCTGCATGAGATCTATCCAGACTTCATGCTAAATTCTGCAGATAAGTCCCAGCACAATCTGTCCCTACGGGGCTAATAGATGTTTCTTCCAGCCAAATACTAAGTCATAAAATTTGATTAAAGCTGTTTAATCCTAATCCCCTTTCTGTGATCTTGGCAGAGAAATATTAGCCAGTAACTCTATTTAAATAACTGGTGAGCATTAATCCTGTTGGTGGCAGAATGCGCCGTTGAATAGGGAAGGAATTACTGGAAAAGGAGTTACAGCTGTTTCATTGTTCTGCGGTTTATAGAGGGAAAGTCATTGTTTATACTGTGAATATGATCTCCAGCATAAGTTCATTATTTAATCCTGCTTTGTACACTCGGCCGAGGTGCTGGGCAAACAAGGCGTTATTTATCTTCCTCCATTGTTCGCAGAGCGCCGAACAATCCCAGTTTTGGGTCTCAGTGATAAAAAGGAAATATATAGCCTAGGGTTTACTTTTTTGCTCTTTCCGTTTTCTTATTAACGTTCGGAATAATTTTCAGGCGTAAGTCATTCAGCGGAGGGAATACAAAGAGCACCTGTGGCTCGTACGCGACGCAGACAGACATTCCCTGGTTATACCGAAGCCCTAACTATAGCAAGAAACAAAATTCATAATATGAAACATACATTGGTGGCTGTCAGCGCTGATCATTTTAAATCTTGGCTTACAAAGATCAAAGTAATAGTGGTAGGCAGAAATTACACCTATGCATAATTACGCATCATAATTCTCAATTATCATCATCGTAATGCATAATTTGTTTCTTATGCGTAAAAAATGTAAATGTAGTCACTAACCGAAATTACGCATGTGCACGTAATTTACTTGAAATTTTGTTCGCGTAAATTCGATATACCTAATTACGTAGATAGGCGTAATTTATGCAAATCTCGCCTAATTTCATTTGCGTAATTTCGTACACAAGAAAATCCAACACTAACTACCCAGCACTGACAGCACCCCAAGTACTCTCACTGCTCAGGAGTCTAGCAACGGCAGCCTGGGGGGAGGGGCACAGAACCACAGACAGCCCACCCCAACGCTTGGCCACTGCCTGAGGGCGACCGTCTACTAAAAAGCAATGCTCAGTGTAATTTGCCTTCCTAAAAACAGAAGGTATAGAGATAACTCCGCTTTAAATGAGCAACAGTGTTTCCCACAATTTGCGTAAATTCGATATATGTAATCACGTATATAGGCGTAATTTATACAAGAAAATCCAACACCAACTACTCAGTACACTGACAGACGCAAATGTTTTTACGCCTACAAATGGATTTTTCGCATTGAATATTTTAAGTAATAGCCGTATGTGCAGTATACTGGCTGATGGACACACATTTTTGTATGCAAACGCATTTTTCGCATTGAATATTTAAATAATAGCCTGGCATGCACAGTACACTGGCGAATACAGTATATGCAAACATTTTTAAGCATTGAACGCGAAATGACGTGTAATTGCGTAATTACAGGTGTAATTACAATTCACAAACGTAGTGTGCTGTGCTGTAACGAAATCCCAATTATGCAATACATAATTACGAAAAATTACGTGAAATTTCGAGTGATCATAAATTGATCCATTATGAGCACCACTACTCAATAATATTCTCATTTAAGGGGCCCTGTAGTGAGATATAGTAGAATGCAGTCAATTATTCAGAATGCCCACTTTTACTTTAACTATCCTCGTTTCAGCATCAGAAACACATCTTATATCCATATACTGCTGTATATTGGTTTTTAGCCCCGCCCTTCCCGAGATGCTTAGCCTAGGCTGTTAAGTTATACAGAATTCTCCTCCCAGTGCACTTTGGGAGACCAGAGACTATATTCAATTCACTATTTCTCCTAAGTTTTCTCAGAAGAAATCATTTTTCATCTTCCGTTTAACCAATAGCCGCGATTGTGGCAGTATATCTATGACCCATGGGAGGATTGTTCCCATTCCATGGGCATAAACACTTATCTGTCTGTTTCCGTAGGTGGCACGCGTGCGGGTGCGCGCACCTGCGCTCGCCCACATCACTGGCAGTTACAGGACAGATTGGTGAATGGGAACACGTTTCAATTCACTAATCTAATTTAGTGGTGCTGGATTTGCTGCTGTTGTACTGCAAAGCATTCTGGGAGTTCAGTATCTGGCCAACAGTAGCTGATTCTGTATAAGCCAGAGCAGTTAGTAAAGTAGCATATTTCATTGAAAAAAAAAAAACTTTTCATTTATGTCCGCCAATGTAGATCCACACCACTCATGTCACACACCTGTACTCTTCTTTTCTCTTTCTATGTCCTTTCTGATTGTATTGTTGTTGCTCCGGTTTGGGCTAAAGATACATTTGTCATGAATAATACTATTGTTATTTTTGATGATTCATTTTGATTTTTTTATTATCTAGACATGCTCATGAATTGTTTAGAGCAACATTTTACTTTATTAACCTCCGTGGCGGTTCATTTTTTTCCGCCAAAGAGGCTGCATTGCACTTTTTTTGTAATTTTTTTTTTTTCGTTTCATGTAGCTACATGAGTGGTAGCTACATGAAACACCACTAGAGGGCGCATGTGTCCCTCTAGTCCGATCGCCGGCGGCAACAACAGCAAACAGGAGATTGCATATAGAACGCGATCTTCTGTTTGGCTTCTCCTGTTGCCATGGTTATGATCGGAATGACGTCATGGACGTCAGCCGACGTCCTGACGTCAGACTCATTCGATCCAGCCTTTTGCGCTGCCTGGGAGTGATTGGTCTGGGCTGCGCAGGGCTCTGGCGGGGGGGGGGGGGGGCCCTCTTCCGCCACTACGTGCGGCCGATCGCCGAGCAAGCTGTACGCACGGCTTGCAAAGTGCTAGCTGCTTGTACAGCACTTTACAGAAAGAAAATCGCCCCACCAGGGGCTGAAATATCATCCACTCGGGGTTACCGCCAAGGAGGTTAATTCTAATCACCTTCCCCATTCCATTGTTTTGGCTGCTATCAAGTGCCAACAAATTCAGTGGCACTGTACAAAGTAAGAAATAAACATGGGGTACAGAATACAGAATTGGTACAAAATACAGAATTGGTATTTACAGTGTGAAAAGTAACACGATAAATAAAATGTATAAAAAATTGCAAGACACAAAAGGGGGAGAGAGCACTGCCCCTGCAAGCTTACAATCTAAAAGAATGGGAATGGGGGAGGGGGGGGGTGCAAGAGGTGGGGTAGTATACAATATTCATACCTAGAGTCAATATGTTTCAGTAAGAAGCACAACTTGGCCAGAGGTCTAAGAGTGAATGGTCTAAGTTACAACGTATGCTTGTAGGAAAAGTGAGTTTTGAGGGAGTGTTTAAAGATTTAAAAGGTTGGAGAGTGACGGATGTGTTGTGGAAGGGAATTCCAGAGGAGGGTTGAAGCTCATGAAAAGTCTTGTATAAGTCTTGTATACTTGAATGCGAGGCCGAGGAGGGGATTGGTGTCTGAAAACTAGTGAGTAATCCAAGTACGGCTAGCACACCAATGTAAATATTCCAGGAAATGTATTCCTTATTGCATGTGCAATATATATATATATATATATATGTTGCACATGCAATAAGGAATACATTTCCTGGAATATTTACATTGGTGTGCTAGCCGTACTTGGATTATCTACATGGACTGATGTTGCTTTTGCATCTAGGCTAAGCACCCAAACCACTCACGGTAAGGTGTGCCTCTCCAATACCCGATATGGCATTGAAAACTAGTGAGGAGATGTACAGGGGAGAGAGGTTGTGGAGAGCTTTGAAGGTTAGAGTGAAGAGTTTGAACTGGATCCTCTGGATAATTTGCAGCCAGTGAAGAGCTTGACAGAGAGGAGCAGCAGAGGAAGAGCAAGAAGAAAAAAGAATGAGACAAGCAGCCCACACTTGAGCTGTGCCAGTATGTTAGTTGGTATATCATGTATTCATTGTGGAACATTGATGGAGTGGGGTGTTTTTTCCTTTTTAATTGTTTTTCAATAATTTTAATCAGGGACGGTCGTAGTCAGCCAACTTCGCTACGCTGGAACTACGTGTAGTTTTATGCAATTACGCTTTGCCAAACTACGGCTTCGAAATCAAATATTCGCTTCGTATGCATTTCGTAGACTACGCGTTAAAATACGCAATTACATGTAGTGCGAAGCGTAGTGTATGTGGATGCTTATTCCCGTATGCAGAAAATTTTACACATTCATTCCTCTTTAAAAGTGGACCCAAATTAAAAATACAAGATTTCAGAAATAAAATCTATTTACTAAATTATAATAATAAATAGCAGCCTTTTTTCAGCTGCATGATGACAAATATAAAATATTTTACATTTATTGGAGGAAACCCCCCCCCCCCCTTCCTTTCAAATTGCCGGGTCAGAATCCGGCAAATTGGATGAGTAGGTGGTGTCCGGCAATGGAGGAATTGCTAATGGCTGCCCCCAGTATAACCCTAGCTATGAAAAGAGAAGGGTGAAAAGCATGCACTGAAATGCTCATAGGCTTGAAGGAGTGTTTATTTATCTTTGTATGTGTCAGAGCGCTGCAACTAAATATTTTTAATTAAAAAAATGTTTGGTTTGGGTCCGATTTAAATGCTCATGCCGGGAACTCTTCTATGCGTACATTGCCCTTTCCAATGCCTAAATTTGTAAGCATACAATCACACGCGGAAAATTAGACGCGAGAAACGCATTCATAGTTCACTACGCAATACACATGTTAGCTACGCATAGTGGGCGTAAGCTACGCATAGCGGTACTTCGCTACGCGTAAATTCATTCGCGTAGTTTTGAAACGTCACCTACGAACTACGATGCGTGGATGCGAAATACGATGCGTAAATTCACACTGGCGTAGTTTCTGCTCATCTCTGATTTTAATATTCAGGTTGTGTTCTTAATAAAACTTCCATTTATTTATATTGTTAGGTGGTTCAGGGTTTGTTGAGGGGCTTGAGATATTTTTTTTTCTTTTGGTGACTAATACTAATTTATATATCTTGTTTCTTTGTATAGCTGTTAATTAAACACATGCGTGGGAGTTCACTTACTCATTATATAAGTGAAGTATACTGTCATTTCAGGTATATCATGTTAATTGACTTGATAGTTTCTAGTTCACTTTTCTACACAAAAAAAAAATGCTTAAAGAGCACCTCCGGGCAAAAAAAGGTTTGAACCGCAATACATATATGTAGTCTATGCACTGTGTACATTTAGATGAACATATAAAGTTTACATCAGTTTAAAAAGTAGCATGTTGGGTAAATACCACTGCTTTTTGCCACTAATGCAAGTCTATGCTCCACAGGAAAAAGGCACATATGCGTTTTGTATGCATGCGTTTTTAAAAATGCTGGATTTGTTGCATAATATGCAAAAAAACGCATCAAAAATGCATATAATGGAAGTCAATGGAAAGGCAATGGTATGCGTTTTACATGGGTTTTTATAGAAAAAAAAATTTTTGTGATGTATTTCCGCTTCCTGTTGTCTTCTTAGTTATATGAATAAAACGCAATTGAAAAATGCATATGCGTTTTTACGGAAAATGCTTGAAAAATGCATCTGCGGTAAAATGACGCTAACGTGTTGACGGGGTTTGGGGAGTCCCAGGGCTGTATTGGTGGAGGCTAGGGGGAAAGGGCAAGCCTCAGAATTATCTAGAGGCATCCCTAAACAGGTAAGTATCTAAATGGGACATTCTTCTCCCCTATAGGTACAGTGTCTGTAAATCTCTCATGCCAATTGCACAAGTATGTTTGACAATAAATAACAGAATGGGCATATGAGACCATTTCTCCTTGGAGCTGTACTTTTCCCTCTGCCTAGTAAGAAAGTTAGTGACTAGAAGTGTTATATGAACTTTTGAAAATCTCAGAACTATATAAATGCTTAATAAAACGAATTCTAAATCGTAGAAGGATGGATTCCCCCTTATTCACACAAATTTGTAACAGGTCGATCCCCATTTTGTCAATTTGTAAAGGTTAAAGACAAAATAAATACCGAGAGCCCAATATAGTGTAGTATGCAAAACAAAGGGTTGGAAATGAAAAGTATATAATGTATATACTCACAAACGTGGGTTATCTCCTAGGTAACCACTGCATAGGCAGGTGAGGAGATTAGACCTGTCCTCACTCAGGATTAAAAGTCGCTCTCTGTAGATAAGGAAATAAGGGGCAACACCCCTCCACCAGGGGTGGATATTGATAATGTAAGAGTAAACAGAGGCGCCAGCAGGATAAAAGGTTCTAAAAGGCTTAAAATCCCTCAGGAGGTGGTGGTGGACTCGCCTTCCCGAAGGCGCTATTCGTGAACTTGAGACTATACTGTGTACTCCAATCTGTTTATTGCCTGAGGAAGCGGAAACATACCCGTGAAACGCGTTGCACTGTTTGTTTTGGAGTATATTAATAAACCTGTTGTCATAAAACTGACGGTATCTTGTCTGCTTCGGGAAGGCGAGTCCACCACCACCTCCTGAGGGATTTTAAGCCTTTTAGAACCTTTTATCCTGCTGGCGCCTCTGTTCATTCTTACATTAATTTGTAAAGGTTGTCCACTCAGCAGATCTCTAGATGACTTCTTACCCGAGTTTTATATGAAATGAGAAGACTTCATTGACTTCACAGACCTTATAAATATCTGTTTCACAACTAGAGACTTTATTTATTTTGGATTTGACTTTTGACAGTTCAATGCAGTAGCTGCATAGAGAAAGGCTGGCAGAATGTCACTCAGAATGTCATTCACTTTCTATTTTAAACATTTTTAGACTTTTATAGGTCACCTGATATTGCTTCTCAGATGCCTGGTTAATGTCAGTGTTTGTTTGGGACGTTATTGTATCCTTCCCAGCCATGATGCTGCTTTTGTTCCACTATAAACAGGCCCGGAGATCAGCTCTATATAGAGAACAGCTCTCTATAGAGAATTAGAGATCAAATATATGCTAATCTTTCCAACTTGTTAATAAGTTGGCTGCAATTTGTCAAGCGTTAGAAATGGACCAATCTAAATCAACTGTAGCTTAGAAATGGAAATGGATTCCCCCCCTCCCTCACCTCGGGCTCTCCTCTTAGCGCTCCCCTCCTGCAATCATTGGTGGCAGCAGCAGCGGCGGCGGCAGGCTGAATACATTACCTCCTTCTCGCTGGAGGTCTTCCGATCTCTAAGAGCTTCATGCAACTTCCTGTGTAAACAGGAAGTTGCTCTTAGAGATTGGAAGGAGGTAATGTATCCAGCCTGCCGCCGCCGCTGCCACCAATGATTGCAGGCAGGGGAGCGCTGAGAGGAGAGCACGAGGTGAGGGGGGGGGGCTGATCTGCCACACTCTCCTCTTATGCTGCAACCCCTCCTGCCCCCCAAAAGTCCCTGAGCGGGCCCTGGGGGGGGGGAGCGGGGGGGCGGATTTTTTTTTTTACAGGGGGGCCCGGGGATTTCTAGGTACGCCCCTGCTTAGAAATAGACCAATTAAAATCACCTACATTTAAATATTTAAATTGTCTAATTTCAAGCCACAAATTATAGCACCATCTTGAAAAAAATATGCAAAACAGAAAGAAGTTTACAAAATGGTCTAGGAACATGACTGGGCCAATCAAAACCAACTGCAGCTTATAAATGGACCAATCAAAACCAACTGCAGCTTATAAATGGACCAATCAAAACCAACTGCAGCTTATAAATGGACCAATCAAAACCAACTGCAGCTTAGAAATGGACCAATCAAAACCAACTGCAGCTTAGAAATGGATCAATGAAAACCAACTGCAGCTTAGAAATGGACCAATCAAAACCAACTGCAGCTTAGAAATGGATCAATGAAAACCAACTGCAGCTTAGAAATGGACCAATCAAAACCAACTGCAGCTTAGAAATGGACCAATCTAAATCAACTGCAGCTTAGAAATGGACCAATCAAAACCAACTGCAGCTTAGAAATGGACCAATCAAAACCAACTGCAGCTTAGAAATGGATCAATGAAAAACAACTGCAGCTTAGAAATGAACCAATCTAAATCAACTGCAGCTTAGAAATGGACCAATCAAAACCAACTGCAGCTTAGAAATGGACCAATCAAAACCAACTGCAGCTTAGAAATGGACCAATCAAAACCAACTGCAGCTTAGAAATGGACCAATCTAAATCAACTGCAGCTTAGAAATGGACCAATCAAAACCAACTGCAGCTTAGAAATGGACCAATCAAAACCAACTGCAGCTTAGAAATGGATCAATGAAAACCAACTGCAGCTTAGAAATGGACCAATCAAAACCAACTGCAGCTTAGAAATGGATCAATGAAAAACAACTGCAGCTTAGAAATGGATCAATGAAAAACAACTGCAGCTTAGAAATGAACCAATCTAAATCAACTACATTTAAATTGTCTAATTTCAAGCCACAAATTAAAGCACCATCTTGAAAAAATTATGCAAAACAGACAGAAGTTTACAACATGGTCTAGGAACATGACGGGGCCAGGCTGCAGAGGACCCACCTCCTGGGGCTCTCCCTCAGCCACTGACCATCTACGGCATGATTTAGAAAGAAACACGTAAGCAAAAAAAAAATCATATCCAAAAAAATGTAATGTAGACATAAGTTGTATGTATCGGTTCTTGTGTCACTGACTGTCCTGATTGTACAGTATGTTGAACTGCTCGTGTATCTATGCTCTCCTTTGTGGTAGGTTTTGCATGTTGTACAGCCCTATGGAATATGTTGGCACTCTATAAATGAAAATAATAATAATGTAATTGTTAATAAATACTTAATATATATATGGGGTAAATGAAAAAGGGGGTATAGGTCACCGGCCTAACACTAATATTATAAACCAAAAGAAGAACAAAAGTACCCCCATATAGTGATCAAATATTATGCACACACACTGCTGTGTGATATGGATAAAACTTTATTATAACCTGCTTCAAAAATTAAGAACAATTAAAATGGCCACATGAATATTTTTTGTCTGTATGACGCAGTAGTTTGTGTGCATAATCTTTGATCACTGAATGAGGGTACTTTTGTTTTTCTTTTTGTTTATAGCATCTATAACATCATGTCAGTGATTACTGCTATGTGGTTCATGCGTAGTAATAATCAGTAATAAAAATGCTGTAATACATTTTTTTTACCATATTCATTTATAAAATGATTTAGTCAGTGTTTGCCCATTGTAAAATCTTTCCGCACCCCTGATTTTCATTCTGAAATGTAGACGACATCTTTAGTCCTGTCAGGTGCACCTCTATGGAATGTTTGTTACTGAGAATTCCGAAGCCAGTGAAAATAATGCCTAATCTCGCAGAATGCTGAGAGGAGAATTCCACATAGCTAAACAGCCAAGGCTGTGACATCCATGGGAGGGCGGGGCCACATACAAATATTCAGCGATTTATAGAGATATAGAGGGTGTATCTGATGCTGAATCCAGTATAATTACCGTAAAAGTGGGTATCCTGAATAATGTACTGCATTCTACTACATGCCACTACAGGGCCTCTTTACAGAGACTTTGTACTGGGGGTACTCACCTCGGGAGGGGGAAGGCTCTGGGCCCCAATGAGGCTTTCCCCATCTCTGTAGCTGCAGGCAATCCACCACTGGCTCCACCGAAGCATCCCGCAATCCTGGCTCGACAAGCCTGACAAGGCTTGCTATATTTACCTTCCTGGCTCCAGCGGGGGCGCTGTTGTGGCTCTCAGCACAGAGATAGGCGGAAATAGCCGATCTCTGTCGGGTCCGCTCTACTACACAGGTGCAGGAGACTTGCAGGATCAGGAGACTTGCACCTGCGCAGTAGAACGGCCTGACAGCGAACGGAGAGCCGATACTGCATCTGCGCTGTGGCCGGGAAGGTAAATATTTACATCCCGCTGCTCGGAGGGGCACAGCGAGACCGCCATGGGACACAAGAGGACGGGGGAAGCCTCCGGATCCTATCAAGGCTTCCCCCGTACTCCTGAGTACCCCCCAGGGGATTGTTTTTCGTTACAAATTCTCTTAAAAGTCAGCGGCGTGCAATACACTCCACGCCAGCCAAAAGCGCATCTTAAATTTCAGGTATGACCCTCACCGATAAGCCAAGATAGCTGTTTTTTTTTCTAAATAATAAATTTGAAGTGATCAAAACAGCTGTGAAGAGTGAGTCATTTTTACTTATCTCCGTCGCCCACTCGCATGGCTAAAAGCACACTTCACTTCCTCCCGAGATCGCGAAATAATTGAATGCAAATGGAAGAACGACGAAAGCCAAGGGTAGGGGAAAAAATCACAAGGTATGGGAAATATATACAGACGAGAAATTAGCAATAAAGTTTGCTTTCAGCTCTCTTCTGTGATATACGTCTTCACTTTATTTCTATTAAATTTGTTATTTGGCCAAGTAGCGTCTCCTGCTTGGCTTTCCCCCGTAATGTCATGCATCTCACTCACAATAATTCTTTCTTATTAACTGCTTGGGTACAATTTATCCTCCTCCGAGGCAATGAAGGCGGGTGGAAGTGTCGCAGTCTCTGCTTCTTGCTGATAAGACGTCCTGCGCGAGCTACACTGCTGGCAGGACGAGATTTGCCAGAAAGACAATATTCCATTGGCTCCCAGAGACGATATTGTATGTCAAGCCTATCGACAACAGCATCTACAAAACAACGCTGTCACACGCCGGCCTCCTTCAAAGCACGCTTTTCTTCTGTTGCCTTGTAAAAGCGGTTGAGGCCATTTGGCATCCAGTAGGCAAACATTTTGTCCTTTTGTACTTAATCAATCTGCAATGTTCTGCTCAGAGTAGTTTTTTTGAAGTCTGGGCTCTCATATATGCAGATGTTCCATTTTCTCGGGATTAATAAAGGTTTTCCAACGTCGGAGCTTGCTACGGGAGTCCAGACCAATTCATGCGGAAGACTAAGACTATTGTTAATGTAGACGGTAAACAAAACTGTATCCGAACCCAACGGAAGCAGAGCGTGGAGAAATAATAGTAAACTGTTCCAGTACTGCCACGCCCTTGTTTCAAGTCAAGTGTTCTGTTCTTTTTTTTGGGGGGGGGGGGGGTTTGTTAAAGGGAACCTGAGGTGCTAGGAATTGGGAGGCTGACATATTTATTTCCTTTTATTCACTAGCCATGTTTGCAGCAGTATATCTACTCCCCGCCGGAAGTCTGTTCCCGTTCCAGGGACGTAGATAGGCGTTTTCAGTTTCTAATGCGCGGCTTCCACGCGTGGCAGTATAGTATACGCAGTATACGCGTGGCAGTATAGTAGTACACTGATCAGTGAATGGGAACACAGTTCCCATTCACCAGCCAACGTGCCTGTGATCAATGATCATTAGCACCAATGAGATGCCGGTGGTCATTGATAAAAATAAAAATGAAAGTACCCACGCTAACTTTCTGTGTACTGTTCACAGCACACGGGAATAAACTGGGGGAGGGGGCATCTAATGGTCAAATAGTACAATTACACCGTATATACATTATAGTAAATAAAAATGCGTTAATTCCCCATTAAAATTAACCCCTTACCTTCCCCACTCTACAATAGTTACCAAAAAAAATACATAAAAAAAAACCATAAATAAACATATTATGCTGGGAACACACGTTACATTTTTCCGTTCGATAGATGCGTTTGATTGATAAATTCCGTCATGTCCGAGATTCCTCTCGATCGTTTTACCGCTCGATTTCTCATAGAAGTGAATGGAAGAAGATAAGAAAAACGGGCGGAAGATAAGAGAATCAAGTGGAGAATCGAGCGGAAAAAACGATCGAGTGGAAAATCGAATGGGAAGAACGTATCGTGTGTTCCCAGCATTAGGGACTCAACTTTTTTATTATGTATGTCATAAAGGTATATTACTATTATTTTTGCAAATAAGGGCTTGTAATTAGTGATGGACGAAAAATTGAAAAAAAACACCTTTATTTCCAAAGGAATTATCGTCACCATATATTGTACTAGGGACATGTTTTAAACATTGTAATAACCAGGACAAATGGGCAAATAGAATGAGTCGGTTTTACTCACAGTACCACATTTTATTTTAAAACTATAATGGCAGAAAACTGAGAAATGATGATTTTTTTTTTATTATTCCTGTTAAAATGCAGTTGGGATAAAATAATTCTTAGCAAAATGTACCACCCAAAGAAAGCCTAATTGGTGGCAAAAAAACAAGATATAGATAATTTTGTTGTGATAAGTAGTGATAAGTTATTGGCAAATGAAAGGGAAGATCTCTGACAGGTAAAAATTGCTGTGGTCCAAAAGGGGAAAAAACCCGGGTGAAGTGGTTAAACAATGCACATTATCTGGCTGTCCTGCTGATCCTCTGCCTCTAATACTTTTAGCCATAGCCCCTGAACAAGCATGCAGTTCACATATTTTTTGATAGAAATCTTAGCTCAGATTAGCTGCATGCTTTGTTTCAGGTGTGTGATTCAGACACTACCGAACACAAAGATGAGCAGAAGAGCCAGGGTGTCGGTATTGTTTAAAAGGAAATAATTATGGCAGCCTCCATGTTCCTTTTAAAGAATCACAATTGCGAAAAAGTTTAAAATGTAAAATATGTGTGTAAACATGCATATTAGATGTACATTTTACTCAGAGTAAAATGCACTATAAAATAAAATGCACTTTTCCCATATTTTCCTGTCACTTACAGAAGATAAGAAACATCTAACAGGATTTAGAGTTGATTTGATTAGAGTTGATTTGAAAAATCAAGAAAATCCTGAGAATCCCCCATGAGGAGATGGATTAGTCCAAAACCTGTCAGATCTTTACTACTTACTGCGGTGTTGGAAAAAAGTTATTTTACTTTTACAATTTACAAGTTATGTAAATGTTATTTTTTTTTGTTTTTGCAATAGTGAAACAGAGGCTTCTTATTTTGCCTGTTTAATCTAAAGGAAATCTGAGACCAAAGAGGTCTCATTTTTTATACTTACCTGGGGCTTCCTCCAGCCCCCATGAGGCTACTCAGTCTCAGCCTCAGATACACTTTAAGACCCATTCAAAAATAGCATTACTCTCCTGGATCATTCAATCTCCTCCTCATACTAATCTTTTAAAAGGACTCTGAGCACCTCTCATGGGCATGCCTTTAAGACTCCGACGATCTACAACCGCTGGTGTATAGCAAGCCGATAGCTTATATAATGGTGATGGCCACATGTCTAGGAGAACTCATGGAGAACGATCATGACTAGCAAATCAGAGATTTACATATCTATCACCTGACCACACTGATCACATGCTTCTCCATGACTTCTCCAAGACATGACCATCACTAATCAGAGACTTACATATCTATCACCTGACCACACTGATCACATGCTTCTCCATGACTTCTCCAAGACATGACCATCACTAATCAGAGACTTACATATCTATCACCTGACCACACTGATCACATGCTTCTCCATGACTTCTCCTAGACATGACCATCACTGACCAGAGACTTCCATATCTATCACCTGACCACACTGATCACATGCTTCTCCATGACTTCTCCTAGACATGACCATCACTGACCAGAGACTTCCATATCTATCACCTGACCACACTGATCACATGCTTCTCCATGACTTCTCCTAGACATGACCATCACTAATCAGAGACTTACATATCTATCACCTGACCACACTGATCACATGCTTCTCCATGACTTCTCCTAGACATGACCATCACTAATCAGAGACTTACATACCTATCACCTGACCAGACTGATCACATGCTTCTCCATGACTTCTCTTAGACATGACCATCACTAATCAGTGACTTACATATCTATCACCTGACCACACTGATCACATGCTTCTCCATGACTTCTCCTAGACATGACCATCACTAATCAGAGACTTACATATCTATCACCTGACCAGACTGATCACATGCTTCTCCATGACTTCTCCTAGACATGACCATCACTAATCAGAGACTTACATATCTATCCCTTGACCACACTGATCACATGCTTCTCCATGACTTCTTCTACACATGACCATCACTAATCAGAGACTTACATATCTATCACCTGACCACACTGATCACATGCTTCTCCATGACTTCTCCTAGACATGACCATCACTAATCAGAGACTTTCATATCTATCACCTGACCAGACTGATCACATGCTTCTCCATGACTTCTCCTAGACATGACCACCACTAATCAGAGACTTACATATCTATCACCTGACCAGACTGATCACATGCTTCTCCATGACTTCTCCTAGACATGACCATCACTAATCAGAGACTTACATATCTATCCCTTGACCACACTGATCACATGCTTCTCCATGACTTCTCCTAGACATGACCATCACTAATCAGAGACTTCCATATCTATCACCTGACCACATTGATCACATGCTTCTCCATGACATCTCCTAGACATGACCATCACTAATCAGAGACTTACATATCTATCACCTGACCAGACTGATCACATGCTTTTCCATGACTTCTCCTAGACATGACTATCACTAATCAGAGACTTACATATCTATCACCTGAAGACACTGATCACATGCTTCTCCGTGACTTCTCCTAGACATGACTATCACTAATCAGAGACTTACATATCTATCACCTGACCAGACTGATCACATGCTTTTCCATGACTTCTCCTAGACATGACCATCACTAATCAGAGACTTACATATCTATACCTGATCACACTGATCACATGCTTCTCCGTGACTTCTCCCAGACATGACAATCACTAATCAGAGACTTACATATCTATCACCTGACCAGACTGATCACATGCTTCTCCATTACTTCTCCATGACTTCTCCTAGTCATGACAATCACTAATCAGAGACTTACATATCTATCACCTGAAGACACTGATCACATGCTTCTCCATGACTTCTCCTAGACATGACAATCACTAATCAGAGACTTACATAGCTATCACCTGACCACACTGATCACATGCTTATCTGTGACTTCTCCTAGACATGGCCAACACTACTTATATATTTTGCAGAGCCACATCAATCTAAAACAGATGATTTGCATATTCAGGAGTGATTCATCATAGGAGATCACAGTTGGTCACTTAAAGCTGAGTTATCTTAAATACCATGAGTTGGGTTAAAAAACAAATTGTGTTCATGTACTAAAGAAACTGGAAATTTAGGGAGAAGAATACTGGACAACGATCTTGTCTCTTGTATATTTACAGTAATTCACTGATACTTGGTACTTAATACTCCACGTAGACCCAACCAGTGGAGATAGTAAGCTATCTGTAAGACTTTTACCTGAAGAAGGAGTCTGTGACTGACGAAACACATTGTGAATAACGTATGTATGTCATATACAGTGACTTTCTTCTACAAGGAAGGAATTCTTTCCTCCTAAATCTCCCATATTTCATTATTTAAATTAATTAATCTTCTATTATCTTACTTTTGACATTGCTACAAGACCAGGCAGTGCTTACCTCACATTTCACTTATTTGAAGTCACTGCTGGGCAGTAAGTTTTTATGACATCACCCGTAACAACAATTACTTTATATCCAGAGAGAGAAACATCCACCCAACGAGAAGCTGGGGTAGGTTTAAAGGGGAATAAATAATGTCTATTTATTGTAACTGTGCCATTTCACGTCAAATAATAGTAAACAAAAAGTAGCTAGTGGAGGAGGTCCGATGAAGTAGCGAGGCACTAAAGCTGAGAAATATGAGGCCTCTTTGCTGCTTTATGACTTGCCTCCTCTTAGTGTTTTGTAAGACAAATAGAATTACATAATGAAAGTGACTCTGGAGAGCGAATCACCATCAATCACCGCCTCTCTATGCAGGAATCTTGGAGGGCATTCAGGACATTTGACTGTCCATGAATATTTCAGACAAGTAGGAGTCGTGAATATTCCCTGATAGATGTATAGCGAAATACTGAGGGTTTTTTTTCTGTCTTTAAAGTGCCACTCCGCCTATAGGCCCAACTTTAGCCAAATAGTCAAGTTTATTTATTTTTTTACATCTAGTAAATAATGAAAAGAAGAAGAGCAATTAACCACTTTAGCCTACAGTGTTGTTTCACCTTATGCATCCGAGCAACTTTCATCTCCCATTCATTTGCCAATAACTTTATCACTACTTATCCCACTGAAATGATCTATATCTTGTTTTTTCCGCCACCATTTAGGCTTTCTTTGGGTGATACATTTTGCTAAGAATTATTTTATGCTAAATCCATTTTAACAGGAAGATTAAGAAAGAAATGGAAAAAAATCATTATTTCTCAGTTTTTGGCCATTATAGTTTGAAATTAATACATGCTACCGTAATTAAAACCCATGTATTTTATTTGCCCATTTGTCTCGGTTATTACACTGTTTAAATTATGTCCCTATCACAATTTATGGCGCCGACATTTTATTTGGAAATAAAGGTGCGTTTTTTTCAATTTGCGTCCATCACTATTTACAAGGTTGACTGACAAAAGACAAGCAAAAGAAAGAGTCACAGTGCTGTTCGCAATTAATAAATGAAATTATATTTTTTACCCAATCTGACCAAGCTAAATTTATTAGTCAGAAAAAACTAATTTTTACTCCATATTCTTCATTCATTGTGAAGAAGTACTTACTATTTTCATTGCGCGCCTCCAACCATCCAAATCCACTATTTACAAGGTTATAATTCAAAAAATTATAGTAATATACTCTCTTGACATGCATATTCAAAAAGTTCAGACCCTTCGTTAACTATTTATGTTGTTTTTTTTTTTTTTAAATTGTAATTTTTTTTTATTTATTTTTTTAATTAAAAATTGTTTTTGGGTAATTCTTGGTGTGGGAGGTAAATAGTTAATTTAAATGTAATATTATGTGTTTGTTTAATAAAAAATGCATGTGAGTGTAGTTTTACTATTTGGCCACAAGATGGCAACAGTCAAAAAGTCCTGGAAGCGAAAGTTCCAGCAAGCATTAGGATGGGAAACTTTTTTTGTGCAGAAAGACCACGTTCAAGCAAACATTTGCGAACTGCAATAGACTTCAATGGGGATGCAAACTTTGAAAACTAGAAACATTTATGCTGGCCACAAAAGTGATGGAAAAGATGTTTCAAGGGGTCTAAAACCTGAGTTTTTGCATGGATGAGTGGGAAAGACACCAAAAGTCCCGGGGAAAAATCTGGATTTGACGCAAAGCAGCGTTTTAAGGGCAAAAATCACATTGAATGCTAAATTGCAGGCTTAAAGTGTTTTAAAACATCTTGCATGTGTATACATCAATCAGGGAGTGTAATTAGAGTACTGCTTCACACTGACACACCAAACTCACTGTGTAACGCACCGCAAACAGCTGTTTGTGTAGTGACGGTCGTGCTGGACTGGTGCGCACCATGGCGAGAGTGCAGACCGTGGCAGTTTTCAAGCCCATATGGTCGCCGGGCTGTGGTAGCTCAATGATAGAACAACAGTGACTGTCCAGCTGATCAAATTTGGTCTGTCCACAATGAAGCAACGACCTTATTATCTTGGGTGTGCCACCCCCCGAGACACTCATATAGCCGGTCATTGCTTCATTGTGATATGCAAGCCCCTTCACCACGGCAAGGTAATGATCACGAAGGGAAATTGGAACGTGTACATGCCTTTTGTTTTGTTGTTGCAGCTGCAGTGCAGCCAGAAAAATTAGGCAGGCATGTACACACACCAGAAAAATTATTATAGCGGCCGCTGCTAGCAGCGGCCTTAAAAATTCAGGAGTCCACCTGAAGTCCTGGACCCTGTTGGTGGTGGTGAAGAAGGCAATCAAGCGGCCCGCAGGCAGAGATGCTGTGTGGGGACCGACTTATTCTTGGGGCAGGCAGCCAGTCACACGATGTGCAGGCAGAGATGCTGTGTGTGGGGACTGACTTAGTGTTCGGGCGGGCAGTAGCCCTCCGGGATCCAGCCAGCCACGAACAATACCACGGGAACGTTGAGCAGCACAAGCCCCCTGCGACACCTGCTGCTGTTGTTCTTCTGCCGCCGCTGCCTCTACCTCCTCCAATGAAACACCTTCCTCATCATCCGGGTCTGACTCCTCTTCCTCCTCCTCCCCCTCTGTGCTGCCGCAGGTGTTGAGGAAACATCTGGTTCTGATGAGAATTGATGCCACAATGCTTCCTCCTGTAACTGTTCCTGTTCACGCTCCTCCAGAGCTTGATCCAACACTCTACGCATGGCACGCTCCAGGAAGAAAGCGTACGGGATCAAGTCGCTGATGGCGCCTTCACTGCGACTCACCATGCTGGTCACCTCCTCAAACGGCCACATGAGCCTGCATGCATTTCGCATGAGTGTCTAGTTCTTGGGCCAGAACATCCCGATCTCCCCAGAGTGTGTCCTACTACTGTAGTTGTAGAGATACTGGGCGACGGCTTTCTCCTGTTCTAGCAGGCGAGAGAACATAAGGAGGGTCGAATTCCAGTGAGTCGGGCTATCGCAAATCAGGCGTCTCACCGGCAACTTGTTTCTTCGCTGAATATCGGCAAAGCGTGCCATGGCCGTGTAAGACTGCCTTAAATGCCCATACAACTTCCTGGCCTGCTTTAGGACATCCTCTAAGCCTGGATACTTTGACACAAATCTTTGAATGACTAGATTCAGCACATGTGCCATGCAGAGGGCATGTGTTCCCAAATTCAAAGCGGAAATGAGATTGCTGCCGTTGTCACACACCACATTGCCGATCTCCAGCTGGTGCGGGGTCAGCCACTGATCCACCTGTTTGTTAAGAGCAGCCAGGAGAGCTGCTCCAGTGTGACTCTCCGCTATGAGGCAAGACATGTCTAAGATGGCGTAACACCGTCGTACCTGGCATGCAGCATAAGCCCTGGGGAGCTGGTGCTGTGTAGCTGGAGAGGAGATCGCAGCACCAGTAGAGTCGAACTGCCACTCAGCCAAGGAGGAGGAGGATGACAACAGCGAAGAGGATGTAGCAGGAAGAGAGGAGGTGGCAGGAGGCCTGCCTGCAAGCCATGGAGGTGTCACAATTTGGTCCGCTGCACAGCCACGTACTCCCTGCTTGTCAGCGGTCACCAGGTTGACCCAATGGGCTGTGTAAGTAATGTACCTGCCCTGACTGTGCTTGGCAGACCAGGCATCTGTGGTCAGATGGACCCTTGACCCAACGCTTTGTGCCAGAGATGACACCACTTGCCTCTCAACTTCACGGTACAGTTTGGGTATCGCCTTTTTAAATAAATAATTGCGGCCTGGCGTCTTCCACTGCGGTATGCTAATGGCCACAAATTACGGAAGGCCTCAGAGTCCACCAGCTGGTATGGTAACAGCTGGCGAGCTAACAGTTCTGCCAAGCCAGCTGTCAGACGCCGGGCAAGGGGGTGACTGGCAGAAATTGTCTTTTTCCGCTCAAAGATGTCCTTCTGTGGGCTGAGGAGCAGTAACCTCTCAAGGTCAGAGGCGGAGTGGAGGAGGGTGGCTGTGAAGGTGCAAGGGAGAAAGCGGCTGAAGAAGATAATGCACCTGAAGGAGGAAGAGGAGATGGAGGGTGGCTTTTCTTTTGTGTGCTGCTTTTCCTCAGGTGCTCTTCCCATTGCTGTTTGTGCCTTTTTTCCATGTGCCTTCGTAAGGCAGTTGTCCCTACGCGGCTGTTGGCCTTTCCACAGATGGCATTGCTCTGATCTGAGGCAGACACACTAAAAAGTTTCCAAACCACTGAGCCCTCCAGGGGTGATGGCACTATGGTGGCCTCAGCAGCTGACGTTGAAGGGCATGTTGGCTGGCTGTCTATAGGTGGCGATACATGGCGCTGGACACTGCCACCAGCTGTTTCTGATGATGAGCTCCCCCTGCTTCTTTCAGGAACTCGTCTTCTCCTACTCCTCTCCGACTCCCCCTCTGAACTTTCCCCTTGGTCAGCTTGTCCCTTAGGATCCCACGTGACATCCATATCATCGTCATCATCATAATCATCCTGCCCAGCTTTGCTTGCCTCAGACACCTCATAAACTGCACCAATAGCAGGTACTTCATCATCCTCCTACTCACACGTTATGTCCATAATGTCGACTAACTCACACATATGAGGTGGTGTAACTTAATCAGTTAATTCCCCACCAAATAACTCCTGCGAAGTGTCAAATGCAGCAGATGTGGTGCTTGTAGTAGCGCTGGTGGCTGCGGAAGATGAGGTGTTCTGTGTTAAATAGTCAACCACGTCCTGACAATCTTGGGAGTTGATGGGACGTGCCTTCTTCTGAGCACTGTACTTTGGTCCAGGGCCACACGAAATCACATCAGCACAAACTCGCACAGACCTGCCGGGTGGACTTCCTCTGGGTCTGCCTCTACCTCTGCCTCTACCTGTTTTGTCCGTTTTGTCCATATCAGGGGGGATGAAGTGATAGGTATGCACTGACTTGACTAATACAATGTGCAGTCACACAGGTGCAGTTAACAGGTATGAACGGAGTGGTATATCACACTGCGTGCGCTCACATAGGTAGGTGGGTGCACTTAACACAACAGGTAGGTATATGCAGTGATGGGTATTACAAATGTGCACCTGTCACAAACACGTACTGTGAACAGGTACAGTGACTGGTGGTATTAAATATCACACTGCGTGCACTCACGTAGGTAGGTGGGTGCACCGAACAACAGGTAGGTATATGCAGTGATGGGTATTACAAATGTGCACCCTGTCACACACACGTACCGTGAACAGGTACAGTGACTGGTGGTATTAAATATCACACTGCGTGTGCTCACATAGGTAGGTGGGTGCACTGAACATAACAGGTAGGTATATGCAGTGATGAGTATTACAAATGTGCACCTGTCACACATACACAGGTACCGCTGTGAACAGGTGCAATGACTGGGTGGTAATAAATATCACACTGCGTGCGCTCACGTAAGTAGGTGGGTGCACTGAACAGAACAGGTACGTATATGCAGTGATGGGTATTACAAATGTGCACCTGTCACACACACGTACACACAGGTACCGCCGTGAACAGGTGCAACGACTGGTGGTATTAAATATCACACTGCGTGTGCTCAAGTAGGTAGGTGGGTGCACTGAACACAACAGGTAGGTATATGCAGTGATGGGTATTACAAATGTGCACCTGTCACACACATGTACCTCCGTGAACAGGTGCAATGACTGGTGGTATTAAAAATGTGTGCGCTCACGTAGGTAGGTAGGTAGGTGCACTGAACAGTGAACAGGTACAGTGATTGGGATTACAAATGTGCAGCTGCCTGTCACACACAGGTAGTCAGTCACTGAATGTGCTGGCCTGGCAGTGGCACAGTAGGAATTACACCAAAGGCCAGCTGCGACTGACTGACAGGGCTGTATATAATGCAAGTGGGCCACAAAAAAAAAAAAAAAAAAC